>NC_037539.1:28981599-28982704 GCF_001531365.2 Cynara cardunculus var. scolymus
GACTTTTCGTGTGCTAAAAGTCCAACTGGTTCTCAATCACAGTGTAAAACCAGCTTTTATAATTGTTCCTATTCGAACAGTTATTCAAGTAGTCCTAAATYTAATGTTTCTAAGAACTATTCTCGTTCTAATCAGTATTATCAAGGATATGTCATTGGATCACCCAATTACTCTTCAAATATTAAAAGCATTTGGGTTAACAAGTCTGAATCTGTTTTATCTCATACACCTGTGGTTACTAACAATCTTCCTTGCATTGTGAAATCCACTAATGATCTGATCAATCTTAGCAAGAGAAGGATTATGTGCTCAACATGCAGAATCAATAATTTTGTCAATGACAAAAGGTTCAACAAGTGGCATGGAGATAACAGTTATCAGAATAACTGGAAAGGTAAAAACARGTATGATTATAATAACTGGCATGAATCATATCTTTTATATAATCATCATGTTAATAGTGCTGAAAAGAAAATACCTTATAGAAATAAATGATTTGGTAATTACAACATACCTCAACCAGATACTAACAAAATAGGACCCAAGTTCGTTTGGGTACCAAAATCTACTTAATCTGGTTTTGCCGGTGTGTCAAGTTTGTGCTGATCAGAATATCATTTCAATGATGCACCATTGCAGGGGGAGTTGTAATTTATTCCAAACGAGGCTTCTGAACATTTCAGWTCAGRACCCGTGCTTTACCGAGTGTGGTTTCTAAACACTCAGTTTAGAACCCGTACTTAAAATGTTTTCTTCAATTTTTTTTAATTTTTTTTATCATTAATTGAATCATTACTTAAATCTGTTTTCTAGGGGGAGTCTCTAGAAATTTTTGAATAAATGTTTTCGGAAATGGAAATGTTTTCTGAAACGAGTACATTTTCTGAACAGGTATTTCCTGAGATTTTTACTTGTGTAATTTCTCATCGAACATAACTCTAATACCTGTTTCAGCTATTCTTCAAACTGTTATTATCACGTCTCTTATATGAAAATCTTTTTCGGTGATAATACACTCATTTGTAGTCAATTTAGTTTTATGATATTTTTTTACTTTGATTGATATACATTCATTTTTTTTAATATCAGAATCTGTAAACTTGTT
>NC_037539.1:28984464-28988767 GCF_001531365.2 Cynara cardunculus var. scolymus
TAAATAGGGTAATGTCTTTGTAATTGTAAGAAAAGAGAGCTCATTTGTAAAACACATTACGTAATAGAGAGTTTGACTGAGTATTGAATGTTTGACTTTCCCTCTCAAAGTATATCTTGTGTTCTTGAAGATAAATCATAGATCTGCCATTGTTATGAAGATGTATGAAGATTGATCATTGAAGAGGGACACACATGATAGCTGGCCACCTTCGTTCAATTTCAAACTTGCATTCTGTCAAATCCGCATACAAAAGCTTTGTACAATAAAATGTACAAATTGGTTAGTATACAATAATCAATTATATAACATAAAAAGTTGCAAAGTAAAAATACACGTACTGTCAAGAACGTTATTGGACCTGAATAGAATGTCTCAATGTTCTTTTCACTATTCAATGTGTCCTTGCTGGTTCTTAGGCAATCAAATACATATTTGCTCCAATCTATCTTTCCTATGTCAGTGTCCTCTATTATGTAATTAAGAACCGCAGGGTTGCAATGATCACATGAATTGCATTATGCCATTGTGGAAAGAAACAACATCAAAAAGTTAATCCTGAACTCGAAATCTGCATCATCCGACTCTTTAACTTTTTTCATCACATCGGATATTCGTACTCTTTTGCCAGGGAATTGTGATCTCCAAGAAGTCTTTACATTTTTGTTTCATGGAGTTGGGTCCGTCAAATATATATCTACTCTTGCAATAGGGGTCCCCCAACATATCATGCACCATCTTTGTAGTCAACTTAATCGTCCCTTGGCCCAATCGAAGTTCCATTGTATATGTGTCTAGCTTGTCCACTAAGTAAAATGTTAATTTGGCAGGTATGTAATCTGTCCTCATCTTCAATATACCACCAAACCCCATTTCTTCAACCGCTTTCTTCTAATCGTTATTCAGAGACTGAATAGCCATACACAGTGGCCTAGGTGTGGTCCGGACTCTGATGGTTTGCAGACTACCTGACTTCTTCTTTCTAATGCTTCTAACAACGACCTTTTTAGCAATTTTCTCTTTTCTGGAGCTCCCACCCACCGTAGTTGCTTTCAACTTCTGACCTTTTCCAGGTGGTTCTTTTGATACATTCTTCGATCTGCTTCTTGTTCTGATTGGGTTATCCACTTCAACATCATGAGTAAGTGAGTTTGCTTGCTTATCTTTCTCTGGCGTTTTTAATCTCTTATCTTTCATGATTGTTGAATCATGAACCTTCTTGCAGGAATTCTGTTAGGACTGAGAAATCAGTATTAATTGTATTCGTCTTGAAAGTTTAAATATAGTCTATAATTGTAAAAGTCAGCGTGTTTGACTTTTATTAGAGTTTGACTTTGACTATTGTTTAGATATGTTGACCATATAAATAGTGGTTAGTTCTTTGTAATTAAGTGAAAAGGAGAGCTCATTTGTAATAAATCATATGTATTGAGAGGTTTGACTGAAATTGTAAGGATTGACTTTTCCTCTCAATATTCATATGGATGTTCTTAATGCAATACCAAGATTCTGCCATTGTTGAAGATATTATGAAGATTGATCAGTGAAATTGGACTCACAATTGGTATCAAAGCAGGATGCAAGAAATCAGAGATTAAGAAATCAAATTCTTGAAAAGATAAGTGATTTTATTTTCTGATTTTTTTCGTGTTCTTCGTGTTCTTGATTTTTTTTAGATTTTGATCCGATTTTTCATAAAATTCTTGTGTTTTTATGTTTAAATCATGATCAAAATGCTCGAAATTGCATTGTGAATCTTTGTTATTCACAAAGTTTTATGATTTGATCATTGCATTTCAAGAATTAATCGGATTTTATGTTTTTTTTTAGAATTTTTTATGTTCTTGATTTTTTTTAAAATCAGTGTTTTTGATTCATTTTTAGTTAAATTTTTTTTAGTTTTTGTGTTTCTGATAATTTTGATTTGTTTTTAATTCTTTTTAGTTGTTAATCTGTCCAAACCCAACCTTAAGATTTCTTTGGGCTTAATCAATATGGCCCATTATAGTTTGACTGGATAAGAGTCCTCTTGATTGGAATGAAATTGAAGGTCGCAGGCTTCTTTTAGTTTGAGCGGATAAGAGGAAAACCGTATACCACTTGAGCGGATAAGAGATTACACYGCACATCTCTTGACCGGATTGTTCTCCGGTTTGATTAAAAGCTTCAATCGATTTCAAGTTCAAGTCTAAATCGCACAACTCCACAGGTTTGTTGTTCCTTTTCGATTTCATCTCATTTTTTTTATTTTGAGCGGTTTATACATAAACAGAACACCCCTTGTCCGATGTTCATGTAAACCGAACACTTCTTGTTCGATGTTCATATAAACCGTTCACCCTTTTGAGATTGTTTGAGCGGAGAGTTATCCGCACACATTTTGAGCGGATTAGTAGACTTAGAAATTTTGTGCATAGAGTTGTCCGGATTTTTAAACCGCTCAATTACTCTTTCACGGATTCTTAATTGTTCTCTGATTCTTGATTCGATTAACAGGTTCATCTACCAAGAGATGGTATATTTCAATTGTTTGTTGTTTTAACCCAACCAATTTCATTGCAATTTGGTTGATAAAGTTTGTCTCTGTGTTAGTTCTTAGTTTGATTGTTTTGTGTTGAATTGCTCAAAACAGAAGAGTTCCATAATTGCAGATTTGGTTTAGCTACTAGTGTTGTCCGGTTTACACAACCTTGACAGGTTTAAGACTTGACAGATTTGTTGTTTCTTTGAGGATTGGAACTACAGCCTAGGTTTAAATTTGTGATTAAGATTTTACTTCTTGTTGTGATTAGATATAGATAGGTTCTTTGCAGGTTTGTTCATAGCTGTTTTGAGCTATTACAATCTGTTTTTGAGCTCAATATAGTTGTGTGCAGGTGACTGTGTACACACACAGGTTCTGTGTGGTTGTTTTTCAGATTTGAAGCAGAAACAGTAACTGTTGGGTATTCACGAGTATTTGTGAGTTTGTGAATTTGAGGTCTAGAACACGAACAGATTCTTTCAGCCTAAAACAGCAGTAGTTACACTGTGATTAACAACAGTTTAGCAGGCTGTATTGTGAGCAGAGTTCATAGGACTGTTTATCACACAAATCTTGGAAAGAAGGATCAAGAAACTGTTTTGCCTTTGGGATTGTGAGTAGCAGCAAAATAGCAGCTCAGGCTGAACTCAGCAGGCTAGTTCTTTGCAGACAGCAGGTGATTTGAAGCAGAGTGTGCAAGTGTAACAGGTATTGACAAGTCTTGTAACAGCAGCAACAAACAGAACTATGTAACAGCAGATTGCAAAACAGTACAGGTTCTTAACAGCATGTATAGTTTTCTTGTGAAAGACTGTGTAACAGCAGCCGTTTGTGAAACACAGTTACACAGCTAAACAGCAGCTTTATTTTGATTTGATTGATTAATCTGTTTTGGATTTGAAGCAACAGAAAGTGTAACAGCAACTGCTTCACCTTGGGACTGTTTCTAACTTGTAACAGATTTAAGCTAAACAACAACTTCAAAACAGCAACTTCAAAACAGCAGCAGCAACTTCAAAACATTTATCAAAGGTTGAGAGATAAAAGTTTGCTGTGCTGTGTTAGTGTAGAGAAGAAAGAAACAGCTAGTTGCTGTTAAACAGATCTGTGAAAGCATCATCCACAAATACAGGTTTGACACAGCTTATTTAGAAGCTATCTGCATAGAGGTTAAGTAAGTTTTTGAAGCTACACAGTTTTGAAGGAACATAAGCAGATTTCTTCATTGGAGTCATTTCATTCAGCTTCACAACAGCCCAAAGCATACAAGTGGATCTTTTGATAGAAATTCTAGAGCAGATAGAACATTTGTCTGTAATCGGATATTTGGTTTGGACTATATTGTTTTTGGACTTGGATAATTTTTTGTTCTGGACTGTTTTTGGTTTCTTAGTTTATTTGTGTTTAGATTTTCTTTTGGATCATTGTATATCTGTTTTTGTGTGTGTGTTTTTCTATTCTTTTTGAGCTTTAACTGTTCATATTTCTTTTATCTGATTTCACTGCATAGATCCTTAACTGATCAATTTTACATGTTTAAATGGCAGATATTGTGCAAGAGTTGACATAGAAGATTGCTGATTCAGAAAAGAGCTTTATGAATCTTAAAGAGCATTACAGAACTTTATATCTTAAAAATAGTGCTCATGAGGATTTTATAAACAACTTAAAGAACAATCATAAAAATGAATGTGAACGAATTGTGAAGGAATTTGAACATAAGATAGAAAAGATTGAAAACAATCGGAGTTTGGATCAGAAAAGATATAATGATGAATT
>NC_037539.1:28992477-28996587 GCF_001531365.2 Cynara cardunculus var. scolymus
CAAGATTCTGCCATTGTTGAAGATATTATGAAGATTGATCAGTGAAATTGGACTCACAAATTCTGGTCCTTATCTTTGATGGATGCCTTTGATAATGATTCTTTCAGAGCAAATGGTAGAATAGCCTTTATTCCTGACGATGTGGTAACCACTATCGGTTTACGTGAAAAACTATTTAATTAATAGTTATAATTCAGTATAATATTGTATATGGACTTTTAGATATCAACTCAGTAATAATGTATGTAGTTACGTACATGGCTTGTTGTTGCTTGTCACATCATTGTTTTTTTGTTCAATTTTATATGCGTGTCAGATCTCGGTCTTGTCACCTTTTTGTCTTTAAGTTTTTTTTTCTTCATTTGCACGTTTTTTTGCTCCATTCTTCCCATTCTTATCAGTATCACCTTCCTTCGCTGCATTCTTACCATTATCTCGCTTCCTCTTCGAATTTTTTTCGCCTGAAAGATCAAGAAAATTGAATATTAGACCAAAGGGTAAACTAAAGCAGAAGATGTAGTAAATACAATGATAAAAATCTCTTTAGAAAAGCACATGCATGGTTGCCTGAGAATTCACACACACTGCCATGAGTACTGAATGGAAACAATCAATCCACATATAAACACACTGACATCTTCACATGGTTTAATAAAAACCCTTTCTTGTTGTTTTACCCCTCATGTGAATAAGATGGTAACAAAGTTTTTTTTAACTATTTCATTGGTGAATTCAAGTTTCTTTATAAAAATTGTCATGAATAAGAATTGGAATCAGTGTCTTCCATCTTCATCATCAAGCATGGAAGTTGTAAGGCATATTATTTAGTCAATTGCCATCTGTCATCATCTTCAATCAAATTATTCAATGAACTTGAATCCAAAATCTCCATTCAAATGCAAGAAAAAAAATAAATAAAATGAAACACCGCCATGTAAAAATAGAAAATTACAGTGCTTACAACTTGTTTTCTCAGAAACTGCAAACCAAACAATATATTAGGATGACTTCATCATTTTCCAACCAACTGCTTAATTATTTCGAAGAGAAATTGTATGGAATGGCAGCATGTTTCGGCTCTCTTTGAACCCATTTGGGTTTTTTCATTAAACAGCTTAGGTTCATTAGATCAGTAGTATGGAATACACAAAAGAAGAGTTATGATCTTTATCTAGCATTCCCATTATTGGATCATACTTAATGAAAATGATTAGCAGGCATAGTAACCAAATAATAAAATATAAATACAACAACAGATTTATATCAAGCAGACATAAAATTGGAAAGTATAATTAGAATTAACAAGACAAAAAAATTCTTCAAAAGATAAAAGTCTGTTTAGAAAAGCACATGCATGGTTGCCTGAGAATACACACACACTGCCATGAGTTCTGGATGGAAACAATCAATCCACATATAAATGTAATCACAATGTAGCACACCATTTTTAACCACTGATGCATTCATAGTTGTTCAAAATCTTGGATTGGTGAAGTTAACAGTTGACATTAATGTATGATAAGTTATATCATTGGTCAATAAATGCTTGTGCTGGCTTTTAGTGGTGACCCACAAAATGGAAATAAGAGATCCATCTAATCCACAAAGAAAATAACCTTTTGTGTATGGTGTAAGTGAACTTAAATTAAAAGGTAACAAGGCTAGTTTACATCACAAGATCAACTATTTTAATATCATTAATTTCTAACACATGCACTAAGAAGAATAGTGATAAGGGCTTTAGTGACCCAAAGAAGAATAATAATAAGTATATACTATTAAGTATATACTTATAAGACACCCAACCAATTCCAAGACATGTACCAGAAACAAGGGACATTGATGCATCAAACACCAAGCCATTGGCACACTTCTTAGGTTGCAGTTACTGATTGCTATTTTAATATCATTAATTACTGAAGATCAACTATTTTAAGATCATTAATTTCTCACACATGCCCAAAGAAGCATAGTGATAAGCGCTTTAGTGATCAAAAGGGTCCAAGGAAGTACTATTAAGTATATACTTATAAGACACCCAACCAACCCCAACACATGTACCAGAAACAAGGGACATTGGTGCATCAAACCCCAAGCCATTGGCACACTTGTTGGGTTGCAGTTATTGATTGCTAATTAATCACAATTAAGGATAGCTAGGTTGATCATAAGACCAAAGGGTAAACTATACTAGAAGATGTAGTAAATACAATGATAAAAGTCTTTTTAGAAAAACACATGCATGGTTTCCTAAGAATACACACACACTGCCATGAGTTCTGAATGGAAACAATCAATCCACATATAAATGTAATCACAATGTAGCACACCATTTTTGACCACTGATGCATGCATAGCTGTTCAAAATCTTGGATTGGTGAAGTTAACAGTTGACATTAATGGATGATAAGTTATATCATTGGTCAATAAATGCCTGTGTTGGCTTTTAGTTGTGACCCACAAAATAGAAATAAGAGATCCATCTAATCCACAAAGAAAATAACCTTTTGTGTATGGTGTCAGTGAACTTAAATTAAAAGGTAACAAGGCTAGTTTACATCACAAGATCAACTACTTTAAGATCATTAATTTCTGACACATGCACAAAGAAGAATAGTGATAAGGGCTTTAGTGACCCAAAGATAAATAATGATAAGTATATACTATTAAGTATATACTTATAAGACACCCAACCAACTTCAAGCCAGGTACCAGAAACAAGGGACATTGATGCATCAAACACCAAGCCATTGGCACATTTCTTGGGTTGCAGTTACTGATTGCTAATCGATCACAATTAATGATAGCTAGGTTGATCATAAGACTAAAAGGTAAACTACAACATAAGATGTACTAAATACAATGATAAAAGTCTCTTTAGAAAAGCATACTGCCATGAGTTCTGAATGGAAATAAGCAATACACATATAAATGTAATCACAATGTAGCACACCATTTTTTGTCCAGACAAATATTATGATCAATAGTAAATGTTATCACAATGTAGCATACCATTTTCTGTCCAGACAAAGATTATGATCAATACTAAATGTAATCACAATGTAGCACAAATTGATTATCAAAATGCTGTAAATTATTTTCCAAAAAAACATAATATTCTTGTTTCCACATTATTTAAAACAAAACAACACCAACTATAAAACCTGAAATAGATGTTTACTAACCTAAAACCGTGTTAGGGAATGTAATAAGAGGATACATGTTTCTTCTATACCAATAAGATCAACATCGTCTTCAACATCATCGTCTAGGTTTATGGGTTCGCTTTCTTTGTTTGAGAAGTTGAACATCGATTTCGCCTTTATCCTACCGCTTCTTATTCCTGTACCATTCCACATTACATAAACAATGTTTAAGGAATTCTTCATATTGAAATGTAGAAGAGAAATCGATTTCACCTAATCTTTCGTTAGCATCCATCGATTATGTATATGATTCCACTTGCGATCGACACCAGGGTTTAGGGAAATCGTCTCCTTCTCGAAAACCAGACAGTATCCTGACTCTATTTGGATTCGAATTGAAAAGTGTATATTAAGAATATTAACGGATTTGTAGCGCGCGCTCAAATCCGGCTCAATAAATTAAAAAATTTGACCATCTTTCCCTTCATTACATTGTCATTAAATGTCAGTACTTTATTTTTGGAATTACATTAATTAAGATTCCTTTCAATTTTAACCATTGATTATTAGAATGTGTGGTTGAGATTGGATCTCATAGTTACCACAAACAAAACAGTTCTCATTTGATTAAGCCCCTATATATATATATATATATATTAGTTCTGTACCTGTGGAATGCAGCGGGGTATAAATTTTATATAAATGTAAGTGAGAATATCTGTTATAACCCAGATCTAACAGTAGAACAATTTAATAAGAAAATTCAAGAGAAATTTGTAGAAGAAGATGAATAGAAATCGACGGCGCTTTCTTTATTGAATTGAAAATTACAAACTCACAAGAACCCTAATCGACTCTCATGAGTTGTATCTGAATCTATGTGTTTACAATAAATTTCTCTATATGCTCTCGTTCAATTTCCTCTATCTGAAAACCTCTATTTATAGGCAGCAAAACATGATAA
>NC_037539.1:28998496-28999249 GCF_001531365.2 Cynara cardunculus var. scolymus
CTCTGGTCGTCCATACTTGGTCGATTTATCACAGCGGCTGGTCTTCTTCCAGACTTAGACATTTTAGCACAACAGCATCTTCATATGATCCATTCTTAGCCCCGATTGCTTAATAAAACTTTTTGAGATAATTATTAGGATCAAATTGATTCTAACAATATCAATTGACGATTACCACAAATAAACACATGATTGTCATCAAAAAGACCAAGCCAAATGGAAAACGCTTTCCCTTTCAGTTTGAATATGAATGTGTTATTTTGAACGAATATAGATGTATTTTTGGCCAAAAAAAAACCTTTTATAGTTGGCATGTTAACCAACAAAACTCGTCTTACAAAACTCCTTGACAATATCAACAAATTATAGTTGAAAGCGGAAAGATGTCTCTTCAGTGATAGCTAAAAGCTGTCACGAGCTAAAGGCTATCAACAATAAGCCATCAGATTAGCTGAAGGCTGTCAGTGATAAGCTGTCAGCGATAAGCTGAAAGCTAAAAGTTGCCTCTTCAATGATAGCTGAAAGCTGTCACGATAAGCTGAAAACACAAGCTGAAGGCTGTCAACAATAAGCCGTCATATTAACTGAAGACTGTCAGTGATAAGCTGTCAGCGATAGCTGAAGATTTTCAGCAATAGTTTATGTAACAACCCTCATATTCCATATACATAAAATTCACATCATCATACTCATAATACTAAAATAGTTTCATTACAGAACATAGACTATCAAAATGTATCCTTAATACATAAA
>NC_037539.1:29000034-29005636 GCF_001531365.2 Cynara cardunculus var. scolymus
TTTAGAGTATACCGGACAATACATCACACAACCTTTGACCGGTTTAGAGTATACCGGACAATACATCACACAACCTTTGACCGGTTTAGAGTATACCGGACAATACATCACAACCTTTGACCGGTTCAGAGTATACCGGACACCACTTGAACGGTTTAGTCGATATCCGGTCATCACTTGACCGGTTTAGATGAACATCCGGTCAAGGCACAAGCGGTTTATTTTTACTCTTGAACGGTTTAAACAAGAACTTCTCATAAATTATAACCAAAATTCATGAAAACCAATTCCAAATGTTTATCAAACTATATGTAAGCAATTCATATCCAAARCTCTTTATACACTCACCTTTTTGAAGTCAAATAACAAAACTCTGAAATCCTCTTCCTGAGCAATCCTTCAAAACTTTAGAGAAACTTTCCAAATATGGTATATGCATGTATGTTTTTTTTTCTTCACAAATTCTATATATATATACCCAATCCACAAAAAGAGAGTGAGGGGCGGCTTAATAGCCGACTCCCCCTTTTCCTTAAAATAATACTCCCACACACACACACCTTTATCATACACATACCTATCATATATAATATATATATATATATATTTATATATCTCTAAAATAATAACCAGGTTATTACAGTTTACCTCAAGATTATACTGCATGCTACTAACCCATTCTGTACAAAGATATAAACATGACAATCTTTATCGATTTTGAAATTGAAACAAATTTGTTTGACTCTTGAAAGTAAAAAATAAATGCTAATTGTAGAACGAAGATGATAAATAATGTAAAAACTGCATGCCTTAATGAACTGAAGAGCTAGAAAAGCAGCCCTTACGACTATTAGAGCCTTAACCATCTTCCACCATAAGTTGAACCGAAAAATTTGCTGCAAATTTCAATAGAAAAAAGATTTAGACGTGAAGAAAATGACTTGACTGAAAAAGAAGAACATTATAGTTATCAATGGTCACCATTGGTATCTTCTCCTCTTTAGAAATCAGTGGCTCTGTGTTAATCAGCACTAAGAACAAAAAAAACATACAAACAAAGAACAAGTTAACAAAACGATTCCAAATTCAAAATTTTGCACTTTAAATGCTTATTAATGTAGTATAGATATAAATGAAAGAATTGTAATAACAAAGCTTCTCTATCTGCTACTTTTCTACCTCTTTATTCCACTTTATTTGCCTTTGATGTTCTTTATTCCGCTAGTCTCTAATCTTCAGTTTCAGTCTTTGACTTTCGCTAAAGGTTCTTTGGTGTGAGTTTTGTCTTCTTGAAGTATCGATGTCGCTGTAGGATTTACAATACATGTTTCAGCGATCACTGAACAGACTCAGTGATGATCACTGGAACTGAAAGACAAAAACATAATACATCGAAATAGGTAAAAGGAATCATCATCAAATCAATGAGAGAGAGGATCAACATGATAGATTTTCATAACAATGAAATCGAACCTACAACCATTAATGATATGATTCTGATGCTCCTCCAGGAAACTCTTCCCTGGAAAACAAATGAACATCTTGCTTCTGTTCTCGAATAAAAAGATTATTCTCTATAATCCAAGAAAACTTTATACAAGGAATAAAGGGTAAAAGAAACTTACCGCCGACAAGATTGACATATACCCGCTGGAGGGGTTCTCCGATGGCAAAACATATGACGGTGCATTTGTTGCGGCGTTTTTGCTGCCGGAACTGGAAATCCCTGAGAATTCGAGATTGTAAGTTGGAGTTTCGACCTCATCTTCGTCTCCCTTGGACGGCCAGTCCGTTTCCGATATCTGAACCGACAGAGTCTTGTAGCCTAAACAACCCAGAGTTGCATACACAGCATCGATCTGAGCAAACAAATTGTTGTCGGAATCATCAATTCCGTCGGTGGGCTGAAACAAAATATTGCCCACCTAGTGTAAAACTGAAAAACGAGAAGATGTTTTTGATTTGATTTTGACAAGACCATCGAAGATTGT
Source organism: Cynara cardunculus var. scolymus (assembly GCF_001531365.2). Taxonomy (NCBI): domain Eukaryota; kingdom Viridiplantae; phylum Streptophyta; class Magnoliopsida; order Asterales; family Asteraceae; genus Cynara; species Cynara cardunculus. The sequence continues at coordinate 29,002,026 of NC_037539.1, forward strand.
TCAAATGGAACCGAAGAGGGGACGTGAAAGGAGAAGAAGACCGAAAATATGCAAACTTTGATGGTTTAGGAGACCCTAAATAAGAGATTTTATGACAAGATGTTTTTTATTTGATTTTGAATTTGGGATGTGGGAAGGATTTCATCATATGCAGGAGATTCTATTGATTTGAATTTTGAATTCGGGTTCATGGGAAAAGAAGAGGGTTTCAATAGAGATAGCATTTTGGGAATGCAAAAGTTTTAAGAACCTAAATCTGAAAAGCCAAACCTATTAAAGCAAACATAAAAGCTTTTGTTCCAGGAAGAAAGCCCAAATCGGAAGGAAATAACTTTGAACTTGGAAGAAATTGAAAAAGTAAAGTTGAACATGAAAGGTTTTGACGGTGGTGCATTGAAGAGTTGTACCTCATGCATATCAAGTTGTGATTAAGAGATTTTTAAAATATATGTATTAAATAGCAGTACCTTGTGCTTAAAGACTTGTATTTAAGACTTTGGCCTAAATGCTTATTAATGTAGTATGTATATATATCTATATAGGGGTTGGTTCAAATGTTAACCAAGATTATTATGTTAACTTTGTTAACCAATCTCGGCCATTGATTCTTACAATAAATGGTTGTGATTAACCATGATAAAAACTTAATTTTTTAAATTTACAATTTCAAAAAACATATGTGAACAAAGGAGAAAATGATATTTAGGGAATTTTCTTTTTTATGTAACTCTCATATCATTAATTGGGAGTTACAAATCAAAAAATCTCATTCTTTTTGTTAATGTAAGAACCATATGAACAGACACACACACACACACACACACACACACATATATATATATAGACATATGAACAGCATGTGAACCGTATGAACATCTTCTGTATATTCAGGAGCTAACTCTATTGTATGTACATGAACACGTATGAACCAAGGCATCTAGGGTTGTGTGTTTTCATATGTGCTCACATGTCTTCATATGTTCTCTGTGTGTGTATATGGATTCATATGAACATATAGTGACTTGAATAGACAATAACACTTATGAATCACGACATCTAAGGTTGTATGATTTCTGATGTGTTCATATGTCTGTGTGTGTCCCTATGTCTTCATATGTCTTCATATGTCTTCATATGAACATCTAATGAATTGTGTGTTAACTTCATATGTCTTCACCTGTAAACTAATTGAATTTCTCAACATAGACGGCTTTTGAATATACAGAAGTTGTTCAACAAGTCAGCTGCAGTCATCTTTTTTGCAAGATAAGTGAGAACTGTCGAGTAAAACGAATGCAATATCATATTAATCCATTACCAATACAAACACTTTGATCATTGTCTTCACTTCCGGAACTCGAAGTCCTATTGTCATCGTAAACCATTTTAACTTTCTCATTCCCATTGTTGTCGATCTGTTTTCCAATGGGTTTATCCATATTAGCTTGGACGATATCGAAAACTTTACTATTGGAAATCTTTTAACAATCACAAATTCAATAACATTATAGATAGATAAATCAAATTTCACAAACAATCACAAATTGAAAAACAAGATCAATATTAAATCATGATCAATTATGAGATTTTCAGATTTTATAACTCCCAATTAATGATATGGGAGTTACATAAAATGGTAAAATTACTTAATTACCCTTGTCATTAACATATAAGATGTATGCGAACCTAAAGAAAAGATTGATTTTCATTGGTTGAGTTTGGTTAACAAAGTTAACACAATAATCTTGGTTAACATTTGAACCAAGCTATATATATATATACTCCCAATCATTTTTTATCTGTTAACTCTATAAACCCATATTAGCCAATCATATTTCATGGTTTCTTCTTGTTTCCTAACACACATGATTTTAGGATTAAGGAAGTTTTTTATTTTTTTTATCTTTTTAAAATTCAATTACATAATCATATGTTGATTTATAGGGAGGTCATTGTGGATGATATCAGTTACATAACCATTACCCAGTTTTTGTAGAGGTTAATTCAGTTGTTTACAATCGTAGATATTGTTCATTAGTGAAGGAAATATAAGTGAACAAAGGGATGTTATCTTCTCTCTTGTCATTCATTATTAAACTATTAATATATTCATGAATCCTTTTGTTTATAAATGAATGACATAATTGTTCATAAGTGAAACCGAATGGTATTATCTTAAGTTCATAAATGAATGCCATAACTGTTTATAAGTGAATTATGCAATTATCCGGAGAAGATATTTCAGGAGCTCAGACTTTTTCCTAAACTGTCATCTAATATAGTTTTACCAAGTTATCATTTGTTCACCTATGTTTTTCAACCGTGAGCGCATTGTTACAATGTTACACATTTAACATTAAATCAATTGCATCCGTTGATTAGAAAATTGAATGAATAAGATTGGTTAACGATTTTGGCTGCTACCTAAGGTCGCAGGTCACCTCTCCCATACACCTTGCATTGACTGTTGGTGTAAAATCACATGTGATTTTGCATGTAATTTGAGTGTTTTTTTTTGTTTTATTACTGTTCTCGTTTAAACCCCTTTTCTCTCTCTCTCTCTCTCTCTCTCTCTCTCTTTATATATATATATATATATATATATATATCCAGGTGTGTGAGTGTAAATATTGTTTTACCTTTTTAAAATGTAAAAGACAAAAAAAAGGTAAAAAGATTGAAATGACCCTTGTTTAACTGAGTTAACGGATTTTTTAACGATATTAATCCGATGGACCATAGCCAAAACAAATTAAATATCACAGAGACCAAAATCATAACAAGCATACTATACGGACCTTATTTAAAAAAAAATCACATCAAAACACAATAATCAAATCTATGATTCACTCTAAAAAAAATTTAGCTAAACTTTGTTATTATAAACTAATTATTTATTTTATTTGTTTTTTTAATTTTTTGTCTTCAATATTCTTCAAATCTTGGATTTGAATTTTTCTGTCCTCTTGGATATTTTCATATTTTAAACCAATTTTAGCCCTTTCTAAGTGATAAAATTAAGGATAAAATGTATAAAATAGTAATGTACTTTCATAAATTTCTTTATTATAGTATTGTACTTTCAGTTTTTCTTATTACATCGATATACTTTCAAACTATTTTTAATTAGGACATTGTACTTTGAAAAATTTACCCATTATAGCATTGGGTAATCTTTTGATTTAAATTTACCCATTATACCAGGTTTCCATGTCACCTCATTGTCCACGTAGGTTGTCTACATGTACTATAGTGATGTGACTTTCTTACTAAATCATTGTACTTTCAAAATTATTTTATTATAGTATCTACTAATTATTATTAAATAATGTATTTTTAATTTTAATATTTAGATATTTTACATGTTATTTAATAAACATATTAAATAAATTAAAAAAATTCTAAATTATTCATTAATATACCAATATCAGTAAAACTAGTAGAACACAACTTATCTCGCTAATAKTTTTAAAAAAATATGTGTTTTTTGAAAAAAGGAAAATAAGAATTATTTATTTTTTACCAAAAAATATTATCTTTTAAATAATATATTATATTTGTTTAAAAACTTTTACTTGACGTATAAATATATTAAATTAATTAGATTTTTC
>NC_037539.1:29005736-29017811 GCF_001531365.2 Cynara cardunculus var. scolymus
AACAACATAAAATAAGAAAAAGTTACATTTTTTACAAACAAAATATATCTCAAAAATAATGTTTCATATTTATTTAATAAATATTTTACTCTAAGAATATTTAACTTGCATGCAACTTAATAAGAAAAAGTCAAAAAAAAAAAATTAAATGTTTTTTTAGATCATAACAATAAAAAATGAAAATCACTAATAATAATTTGATATAAGTTTTATTTTTATTTTAGTTAAGTCATGAAAATGATGTGTCATCCAAATCACATTATTAAAGCCACACAAGTAAAAAAAGTCAAGGGGTTAACCGGTTTAAAAAGTAACAAGTTACTCATTGCTATAATGAGTAGATTTTTTAAAGTACGATGTCTTAATAAAAAATAATTTAAAAGTGCATTGCTGTAATAAAGAAAAAACAAAAATAAAATGATATAATAAGAAATTTTGTAAAAATAAATTATTATTTCATACATTTAACCCTAATATTAATGACAAGGTACCCGATATTTTTCTAATAAACCCTTCACTCTATTTTGTTATATGTTCGAGGTTTAAGTCAAGGTACACGGAAAAATTGGGGGCATATCCGTAAATCATATATAATTTTTCTTACACAAAAATTATTGTTTTAATGTCAAAGTTTGATGCGAGTCCCTTGCCTCTCACATTCTCATTCCAACAATACATAATGAGAATACATTCTATAAATCACGAGGGATTCTAAAACATATATATATAGAGAGAGAGAGAGATAGATGTTATTCTACACTCTTTGTCATTCCTACATCCTATACAACCCCATCTTAACCATTCAATTTTTTAATCAATTAATTGTTTCCTAATATAAAGTATTAATCATAATTAATAAACTTTATTCATATTCCATAAATATTCAAATCATAATAAATGAACTCCATTCATTTTTATAAATATCTCAATTAATTGGGTTGTAAAGGTTGTAAAAGAAATATACCATATATATATATATATATATATATATATTCCATAAATATTCAAATCATAATAAATGAACTCCAATCATTTTTATAAATATCTCAATTAATTGGGTTGTAAAGGTTGTAAAAGAAATATACCATATATATATATATATATATATATAATATCTCAAAAATATATTATGTACCATATATTTTTCCTATTTTTAGTCATAATAAATTATTTGGATAAAAACAACGGATATTGATCGGTTTTTTCATATTTTGACTGGGTATTTTCGGGTTTTAACCTGTCTTTGACCGGACATGTTTTTGGTTATCTAATAAACTGGTTTTTGGGTTTGTTCTGGGTTTTTTATCCTATTAAAGATCAGTTCTAGGTTCAAAATTTGGAAACAAAAACCATCTTTTATCTATAATTAGCCTAAAATCAGTTAATTGATTTTTCATACATCTCTATTTCTGAATAACTGTTAGGGGCAATTATTCAAATATTACCTCATCCTAAGCACTTACTGGTAAGATCTGATACTATAACAAAAATGCGTTTCTCGTCATTAATATGTTTGTTCGCGGCAATTGAGGCCTCTCGGGAGAATCGATGACTGCATCTTTGATGCACTGCTAGTACTAGTRCATCTGAGAATTCTTAATTGGATAGTTGTAAGTAGCCCCAGGGCTACGGAACAAAGGAGTATCCCGGACCTACACCGAGGTDTTGACGGTGATTTTCAAATCTCCTCAAGTATGTTTATAAAATGGAAAATTGCACCAAAATGAAACCAACTTTCATCTAATTCTTATTTTAGGGAACCAACTTTCAAAATCTTCATTTTGGGGAACCAACTTGCACCTGATTCTTATTTTGGGAACCAACTTTCAAAATTGTCATTTTGGGGAGCCAACTTGCACCTAATTCCTATTTTGAGGAACCAATTTGCAAAATAATGATAGAAAAATAACTAAAATTCGTTTTTTTTCCAAAAATTAATATAATAAAATATATTTTTCATTCAAATCTCGTTTTTTTTATTCAGATATCAAATTGAACATTTAAAAAAATTTCAAATTACCACAATAAAAATTGTTTTTTACTAATGCAAAAAAAAAATCAATTTAATAGAAAAAAATTAATTGATGCAATAAAAAATAAATATTCAATATTTTTATATCTAACCAATTGCATCAATTAATTTTTTTCTACTAAATTGATTTTTTTGCATTAGTAAAAAACAATTTTTATTGTAGTATTTTGAATTTTTTTTTAAAGTTCAATTTGATTTCTGAATAAAAAGACGAGATTTGAAATGAAAAATAGATTTTATTGCATTAAATTTTGGGAAAAAACAAATTTTAGTTATTTTTATATAATTATTTTGCAAGTTGGTTCCTCAAAATAGGAATCAGGTGCAAGTTGGTTCTCCAAATGACGATTTGGAAAGTTGGTTCCCCAAAATAAGAATCAGGTGCAAGATGGTTCCCCAAAATGACGATTTTGAAAGTTGGTTCCCCAAAATAAAAATTAGATGAAAGTTGGTTCCATTTTGATGCAATTTTCCCTTTATAAAAAACACTTACCTGAGTTTCCTTTTTTGCAAAATAGGAGATAAACAAAAATAAATCCTTTTCTATCAGATAGGAAGGGCAGTAGCACAAAATGTACTTTTAAGTAATTGCCCCGTAGATCCTGTATCTATCTATATGAAAAAGAAATCATGTAACAAAGTGGATTATTATTTGTACAATTGGTACTTCGAACTTGGAACGAGCATGAAGAAATTAACGATACTTCTTTATTATCTTTGTCCCTTATTTCATAGAAAATGGAGAGGCGAATTGATGTACTTATTAGATCCGTCGGGACTGACGGGGCTCGAACCCGCAACATCCGCCTTGACGGGGCGGTGCTCTTGCCTATTGAACTACAATCCCAGGGGAATCAACCTTGTGGTATTACGACGTGTGATTAAATAAAAAAAGGATGTTCTATAGAATGATTCCCTGTTTCAGTTGATTTTATTCAACGATTGACCAAACGAAAATATTAAGAAATAATAAATTGTATGAACTTAGATCAATCAAATCAATTTCTATGTTGCGATTCGGCCCAATCAATTTATCCATTTATTATCCATTTAGGTTGCGGGATAATGATAAAGAAGGGGGAAGTGATAATTTAGATAACACATGCAAGTCGGACGGAAAGTGGTGTTTCTATTGACGGACGGGTGAGTAACGCGTAAGAACCTGCCCTTGGGAGGGGAACAATAGCTGGAAACGGTTGCTAATACCCCGTCGGCTGAGGAGCAAAAGGAGGAATCCTCCCGAGGAAGGGCTCGCATCTGATTAGCTAGTTGGTGAGGTAGTAGCTTACCAAGGTGATGATCAGTAGCTGATCCGAGAGGATGATCAACCACACTGGGACTGAGACACGGCCCAGACTCCTACGGGAGGCAACATTGGGGAATTTTCCGCAATGGACGAAAGCCTGACAGAGCAATGCCACGTGGAGGTAATCTTATCGGATGATATTTTGATCTTTGAAAATGTATCATATACAATAATTTATCCGATAAATATTAACTTAATTAAGAGTAATCATAGAGTGACAGGGTGGTGCCAAGCTCCCCCAAACGGTACGATAGTTTGAATCAATTTATTTCACATAAAATAATAATTATTAGAAAACACATTGGAAAACCCCAAGGACAGACGCTCTCACTCTTTTGATGCATTTTTAAAAATTAAAACAAACAAATTTTTTGTATTTGGTTTCTTTAAGAAAATGAAAAAAGTTTATAAAAATCTAATTACCTAAACTTTACTTAAATAGGGAAAATTGCATCAAAATGGAACCAACTTTCATCTAATTCCTATTTTGGGAAACCAATTTTCAAAATCATCATTTTGAGGAACCAACTTGCACCTGATTCTTATTTTGGGGAAACAACTTTCAAAATCGTCATTTTGGAGAACAACTTGCACCGATTCCTATTTTGGGGAACCAATTTGCAAAATAATTCTAGAAAAATAACTAAAATTCGTTTTTTTCCAAAATTTAATGCAATAAAATCTATTTTTCATTTCAAATCTCCTTTTTTTATTCAGAAATCAAATTGAACTTTAAAAAAAAAATCCAAAATACTACAATAAAAATTGTTTTTTACTAATGCAAAAAAAAATCAATTTAGTAGAAAAAAATTAATTGATGCAATTGGTTAGATATAAAAATATTGAATATGATATTTAATATTTATTTTTTATTGCATCAATTAATTTTTTCTATTAAATTGATTTTTTTTGCATTAATAAAAACAATTTTTATTGTGGTAATTTGAAATTTTTTTAAATGTTCAATTTGATATCTGAATTAAAAAAAACGAGATTTGAATGAAAAATATATTTTATTATATTAATTTTTGAAAAAAACGAATTTTAGTTATTTTTCTATAATTATTTTGCAAGTTGGTTCCTCAAAATAGAAATTAGGTGCAAGTTGGTTCCCCAAAATGACGATTTTGAAAGTTGGTTCCCCAAAATAGGAATCAGGTCCAAGTTGGTTCCCCAAAATGACGATTTTGAAAGTTGGTTCCCCAAAATAGGAATTAGGTGCAAGTTGGTTCCCCAAAATGACGATTTTGAAAATTGGTTCCCCAAAATAGGAATTAGATGAAAGTTGGTTCCATTTTGGTGCAATTTTCTCTAACTAATTTAATATAATACTTTGTATTTGATTGAAATTATATAAATGTAATTATAAAGAATGTAAAATCACAATTTGTTCGAGGTTTATTAGCTATTAAAGTAAATGTGGCTTGGCCTTCAACGTATAGCTTAGTTGGTAATGAGCGGTACGATTTTGCCCCTAATACAAAGGTACAAAGGTCCATGTTCAATCCTGAGCCCTTTGCTAGACTCAATCAGTGAGCGAGCAAAAAAAATATCTCCTCATATTGATATCTTGGGAGGCAGGTTCTGTTTGGGTTGTCCGTAATTAACGTTTTATCCATATAGCTATTAAATATGGATAAACATTTAACAAAAAAGATTTTTTAGAAACAATCTTGCCAACTTCGAACACACTAATTTTCTTTTATTTATTTTAGCCCCCTCTATATTAACTGTTTGCTCCATACCTGGTCACCCTCACTTACTAGGTAAAACTCTCGGTTATTATTATTGCTCTTACTGGGTAGGATTCTCGGTCCTTACCATGTTCATCCAATAAAGTAACGTGACTTGGTAAGTGCTTATTGAGTAAACGTTTGTTAAACTGCCCCTTAGCTTTATCATTAAAATTCAACACATTTTCATTTAACTTACTTAGTAAGATTTTGATCTATTAAAACAATATCGTATGCAAAAATATTTATCCAGTAAAGGTTTACTGGGTAAGAGCCATCCCTCTCACTTACCAGGTAAGACCTCCTTATCAGTGCTCTTACCTGGTAAGATTTTCAATCCTTGTAATGGTCATATAATTATAAGGTTTAGTGATCCGATAAGCACTTATTGGATAAGCATTTAGTAAACTACCTTTGAATTATACATGTTTTAACTTAATTATAATATTTTGTTTTTTTTTGTTTTTTTTTTATTTTTTAGCCGATTTATTGACTACTGATTTTGACTCTTTAAAATGTACATTGATCTATTCTCTATCTCAAAGAGTAGAACAATTGTTTATGTAAAGACAGTCTATAGGTAGCAAGAGTATATACATGGTATAAATTTTTATTTTTAACTTATCATAAACCAATATTGGAATCGATCAAGCATGGGTAATGTTCAGGACTGTTCCAATTTTTTCAGGCTTAGTTATCTCTGTACCAAACATATAGAAAGGCAGGTTATGGATTAGAATTCTACTTCAAAGGTTGAACATGTCCCCAAGGACCAAACATTTGGGCCCAAAATTCTGAGGGTCATGTTTGAAATCCCATATTTATACATGTTAAAGAACGGTGCCGGTAATGTTTGATATGTTGGTGATTTTAGTGTCATGAATCATTTGGTGTAACTGTGATTTACTTGAGATCGATTGAGGCAAACATACGTGAGTTAGAAGGTGCAGAGTGCACACTCACATATATTGCCTCTATCACCTTAGATCGTTATAAAGCGGGTTCAAAGAGGCCGCGGCCCCTTGCAGGGTCATAGCGGCAGCGCCTCTAAAGGGTTTCAAGGGGCTGAGCCTCTTGGCGGGGTTGAGGGCAGCGCCCCTACCATTTTTTTTCGGGATCTAAGTTCTAAAAAACTCAGAAATATTCTAAGTCTTGTATGATTTTTAGCCATTGATAAGCCATCGCTGAAGGTATTGTTCTCCCTGTCACTGAAGAGCCTCAGCAGTCATCGAAAAAAAAGGCCTTCAGCGAGAAAGGCTTCAAGCTATTGCTGCAGAGCCTTCAACTGTCGCTGAAGAGCCTTTAGCTGACGTTAAAAGGCAATCGTCATCGTTGAAAGTCTTCAGCTATCGCTGAAGATGTATTTTCCAGGACTTAAGATTTAGTTGTAACTATCTTTTGACCTTATCCATTAACGGTTACAACCGTTTACACTGTCGATCTCTCTTATACATATATAATTTCGTGATCTAAGCAGTATATATACGAAATTAGTGCCTTATTTCGCATATGACTTTTTATAGATTATCCCGGTACTTATTTCGTGTAAACTCAAGGCATAACTGACAATAGGAATGAAATACAGTATTTCGAAAATGATTTCCAAATGACCAGGAAAATTATCCAAGTCGTTCTAACCAATAAAACCCAATTCACGACATGATAATATTATAGGTTAAAAACTAAAAACTCAGAAAACCACGTTGTACTTCATGATTACCCATGCTGCTGCTGCTTCTCAATGGCATACATGATACAACCAAAAAAAAAATTATTGGCATGTTACGATCTCTGTTCTTGTCTACCGTCCCAAACTCATGCACCAACATGCTACACTCAACTCCACAGTCCATTTAATATGAAAGAGTTTAAAAAAATTAAAATCGTATTTTTCTAAAATAAAACTGAACGATATTCTTCGACATAATATGGTGAAGTTTAATTTGGGCACTACAAATATTTGCATCGTTTGTCTATATTTGGTCCAACTCATACGATGACAAGATATGTTGTAAATGACGTGAGATGTTGCGTGGTGGTAAGGTCAAACCTTAAGCCTTATGAGTTGCAGTGAGGTCATAACGTTTTTCAACACGTCCCTTAAGACGACATATGTATAAGTATCAGGGACGAACCCATAAATTTTTTCAAACGGTGGCACCATATAATTAATATAGTATAATATACATCTAAAAATAATTACAAAAAATATGGTTTTTATAGTACCGATAGGCTGTAAACGAACCGAACGTTCAGCGAACCGTTCGTGAACCGTTCGGCGGGAAGTTCGTTTATTTAATAAATGAATGAACATGAACTATTTTTTTTTGTTCGTTTAGTTAAACGAACGAACATGAACAAGAGTCTCGTTCGTTCATTTATGTTCGTGAACGTTCGTTCATTTACCGTTCGTTTACGTTCATTTATATTCGTTTGTTTATGTTCATTTTATATTAAGTTTAATATATAATCTTTTATTTATTTACTTTGAATTCAAATAATATTTATTTATGTTCGTTTATGTTCGTTTAGCCCGTTCGTTTACTTTCGTTTAGCATGTTTACGAACGAACATAAACGAACATGAACACACCTTATTTCTAAACGAACGAACACGAACACAAAGATTTCCGTTCGTTTATCGTTCATGTTCGTTCGTTTGTTCAGTTAAGTTAAACGAACGAACATGAACAAGCCTCCGTTCATGTTCGTTCGGTTCGTTTACAGCCCTAAGTACCGATAAACAACTCCTAAACTTGTACCCGACGTGTCTTCATCTTTTGAAAACGGTCAATATATACCCAAAAATAATTACAAAAAGTATGGTTTTGGTTATTTGGGCTTTGTTTTGTTTGGGTTTTAGTTGCACCATTTGGATTGCAGGGAAATACGGTAGCACCTTCTAAAACGATACGGTAGCACCGTTAACAAACCTAAATTTTTTATCCTTCGGCCGCGAAATAATACGGTGGCACGTGCCACCCATGCCACCACATCAGGTACGCCCATGATAAGTATACATGTGTGTGTGCTTATTAGTGTTTAAACAATCTTGTGAACCAATTTAAATTCATATTAAGTAATAATAAAAATTAAAAAGAAAGAATAACCATTTATAGGTGTTAGACCCCATAATTCTTACATGTAAAAAAGTATTGTAAAATGTTCAAGTGTTGAAAATTAGAAACCCGATGAAGTTCCCTCGTTTATCCGTTGTAGAAAATTTTCTTGCTGATCTGTCAATGAATTTGTTCCCTCGTTGATCTGTCGCTGAATGTAACACTCGCAAATCTGTCGCTGATCGCATTACCTACGAACTTTTGACCGACAGACTATCAGCGACGGAAGACTCTTTTAGCAATGGATTTGCGATGGAATTATCCCGTGCTGATACTCTTCATTTTTGTAGTGCTACTGATGAAGAGTCTATCTGGCCTATGAAAATAGCCTCTATGGAACTCCTTCTGGTCTTCAACTGCTGATGCAATGCTTAAGTCATCAGGTTTTGTCTAGTCAGCTCTTGGCTAACAAACTGACACATGGAGGCTCTTAATTGGACATGTCATGTAGAAATAGTTATTCAACTTTACACATGGCAGGTTATGATTCATCATTGCCTTGACTTTGCTTTATGAGGTTATAAATAGTTTTTGAACTGTATTCTGTTAGATATCCTTCATGCAAGCTTTGATTACTTACTGTATGTAATTTCATTTCAATCTGCATTTTGTAATCAAAGTTTCTCTCACTACCTCAAAATGCCACTTAGGCAACAAATGAAAATTGTTGCCTAAGAGGGGTTTATATGTTGCGTAAGGCTTAGGCAACAAACCCGTGTTGCCTAAGCAGTGTTGCCTTCTCAATGTTGTATAAGAACCAAGGCAACATATGCAAACAGAATATGTTGCCTAAGCGGGTTTCTTAGGCAACACACAAAAGGTTATGTTGCCTAAGTAAAAAAACATATGTTGCATCAGATATCAGCTTAGACAACATACACTATCTTCATATGTTGCTTTAGATATCAGCTTAGAAAACATACTGTTAGGATCCAAGCGCTTACCACTATGCCAAAAGCAATTGCTGGTGGAGAAGGCGTAACTTATTTCCTTATAGCGTAGCAGCCAGCGCCACGTTTCGATTTAGGAAGATGCTGGTCAATGACCCAACAATCCCCCCCAGCATCTGCCAGCACTAACAAGATCTTCGCTAGAAGTCAATGGCTACACAGCATGCCTTTCACATCATTATGCACACCATAGTATTCGAACCCGTGACCTGGTCTTATACCACATGTTAGGATCCAAGCGCTTACCACTACGCCAAAAGCAATTGTTGGTGGAGAAGGCCCAACTTATTTCCTTATAGCGTAGCAGCCAGCGCCACGTTTCGATTTAGGAAGATGCTGGTCAATGACCCAACACATACTCTATCTGAATATGTTGTCTTAGATATCAGCTTAGACAACGTACTCTATTTAGATATGTCTCCTTTGAACTATAATTAACATAATATAAAATTTCTCTTAGGCAACATTTATATTGTTCAATTGTTGCTTAAGATTTTTGTGTACCATGACGCAGTTTTTTTCTTGCACACTTTCTACAAATGAATCTCAAACAAACAACCAAATGTTTTATGCAAACAACTTTTATAACCAAACAAAATTAATAAGTTCAATAATTGAAAGATAAATTTTTTCCTAAATAAGTCTAAAAGTAGGCAACAAGTTCAATAACACAAAATAAAAAACTTAACCTAAAGCTAGAGAGGTCGGGGTTGTTGTGTTAGAGTTTGAATCACTAGCACCCAACATAATCATCAACGATTGCATAATCTTTCTTTGCTCGGCGGCTTCCTTTTTTGCCTCATGTTGTCCCTATTTTAACAAGCGAACCTCTTCATCATGCTCGGCAAGTTGTTGCCGCAAATCTTCCTCGTCAACTACAGATACCGGCTTAGAGAATCCCTTCGCCGGTTCTCTCATCCTCTCACGTTGAACCGCCAAGCTACCCATACCTCGAACAACCCTACCTACCGATGGACCAACAATTTGCTCGATGATTGATATTTCTTTTTCGATTGGGCAACGAAGTGGAGGCCCAGTAGATTCCGGAGTGCCATCAAAAACGTTCTTAATCTTCTCAATCTCTTCCTCAACAAGTTTCTGTAAATACGATTCAAACAATTGTTTTGATTACAATTATATATTTCCCGTTAATCATCCCTCATTAATGATTTGACATGGTAAAAACAAAACTACATTAATGTATTTTTATATTTTTAAAGGCTTGGAAAAGTTGGAACGAAAAAGGGATAAAAGAATATTTTTTGACAGCTTTGTGAGACTATGGTTTTTCGAGCATATATCACTCGTCCGAGCTCGGATTTAAGAGATTAAAGATGATCTGGAAAGCTAACAAACGGTCCTACAACTTTTAAGTTTTGAGTTTCAGTAAATTCAAGTTGAATATAAACTAAAACGGGCGTCAAAGGTGAAAAAGTGTTGCTGAATAGCAAAGAAAAAAAATTATACAAATCATGATCGCACGAAAACAAAATGTTAGCTCTCATCATCTTTGAATGTAAAAGTATCGAAAAAGTAACACAGCAAGTTTTGACAGAAGATGATCTGTCACAGAAGACCGCAAAAGACATTCAACAAAGTAGCCCATCATTCAAGACAAAGACGACAGAACCTCTGTCGTATCTCACAGAGGTTCTGGAAGAATGTTCCTCTGTATCAAGCTTTCAAGTCATAAACAGCAGAACCTCTGTGGTATCGCACAGAGGGTCTGCAGTTAGTCTTCTGTGCGGATCTCTATGTACTTAGGTTTATTAGCTGCTAGTGCTAAACACGTGATCTTGTCAGTAATCTGCTTTATTTGGACGACTTAGATTAAATAATTCGTCTAGGTCTGTCTTGGCGGTTATTTGCTTGTATAAAAGCAGCTTTAGGCCTTTGTATTTTAATAAGCTTCTACTTTGTAATTGTCAATATTTTCTATGTGAAAATTATATGAAGCATTCTCTTTCTGTGTTCTTCAAGAGTTCTTCATTGTGTTCTTATTGATTTCTACCTGCTTGATTTACAACTGTCCRCTGCGTACTCAATGTCTATCTATTTAATCAAGTAAGATTTCAATACCCTGAACTGAGTAATACGGTCCAACAATTGGTATCAAAGCCTTGAAATCAAACTTTTATTTGATTTGATTGTTCTTGGTATTCATTTTTTTTTCTGCCCAAGAACACAGTCGTCTTCCTCAGTCWACTTATCCTAAGTCTTTCACTGTTTTTTTTCAATCCTGTACTGTATTCTGTTTCTTCTTCCCCTTTGGGCAAATATGGCTAATTCATCATTTATGAGTACGGGTTCACAATCCAAACCTCCAACACTCATTCGTGAGGAATTTCCTCAATGGAAAATCCGAATGGTGAGCTTTCTTGAAGGTATTCATCCCAGGATATGCGAATTTCTGTATAATCCCCCCCATGTCCCAATGAACCTCATTCCAAGAGTTCCTGCAACTCAAACTACCCCAGAAATTCCTGAGCATTACGAACCACGTCCTGAAGCAAACTGGAGCGATGAAGACAAGATTATTGTCGATTTGGGACACAAATGTAAACGGCTGTTAATCATGGCCATTCCCAATGACATTTTTAAATGTGTTGATCRCTRCCAAATGTCRAAGKAWCTTTGGTCAGAACTGGAAAAGCTGATTGAAGGAGGAGTGAAGACACAAAAGAACAATCGCTCTATTTGTATTGAAGAATACCATTCCTTCAAAGCTAATTCAGATGAATCCCTTACTGATACATATGCAAGGCTAAACACTTTAGTTAGCAATTGTAAAAGGTATGGTATTTCCAAAACCTYAKAGGAGAACAACTCTTTGTTCTTAAAGAGTCTTGGAGAGGAATGGGAAAATATAACAATGTCCATGAAGGCTGTTCTAGATCTTGAAGTATTATCGCTTGCTGACGTGTTTGGTTCTCTCA
>NC_037539.1:29017911-29019492 GCF_001531365.2 Cynara cardunculus var. scolymus
CCAATTGGTGCCAAACTAGCTACGATGTAGAGCACCGTCAACTCTCATTACAGCGTCCACCGTCGCCTTTTCTCACAATAGTTCTCCTTCTTGACCCGAAACTACACATAAAGCTACAAACTCCCATTTTATACTAAGCCTCATCGGCGATTTCACGAAATATGAAACGATAAGCCATAATAAATGGTCGTAGGTTTCATGACCATTGAGTTTCCTGTCATTAAATTGTATTCAATTTTAGGGTCTAAACCCTTCATTTTGACCGCTTTACACTATAAGTCCTTGAAATTTAACGACTACCAATTCTTTTATTTTTTTGGGTTATTACAAACTTTCCTCCTTAACAAAATTTCGTCCTCGAAATTTGCATTATGCAAATAAATGACGAATCAACTCACTATATCATCAATACTTTGAGTTCATATTATTCTCAAAGCTAAACATATTCTGTCCCAGTCCCTACTAAAGCAAATCAGTGGGAGTTTGTCAACCAAACTTTATCCACCAACACCACTCTACATCTATTTTATCTCATCTTACCATGTATTTTGCACAAACACTTCTCTATCAATGTCATTATATCCAAGGATATTAAAACATCTAACGACTTTTCTGCTTTAATCTGGCTTAAGTCTAACCCCAAATTAACTTAAATCACCACTTTCATCACTATAAATCAATTTTTAATTACACATCTATCAATAATAAAATCTTTCATCCTCAGTTTAAGTTTAGGTTTCGATAACCTAATTCACTTAAACTTTGCTCTGATACCACTTGTAACATCCCAAATTTTCGAATACTTAAATATAACAAAACTAGTATCCCAAGATCAATCACTTACATTGCAACGAAAGTAAAATTTATAATCTTACAAATTATATCACCATCTAAATTACAATCCTGAGGAGCATAACTTTGCTCTATATAACAATGCGTTGATCTGCACATATCCTTCTTTGGAGCTAATCTTTCTCTCTTTATTGCACTTTTTTTTCCACTCAAAAGCCGCCTGGGTAAAAAGTTTTAAAAAAATGTTTTGGGTGAGCCTTAAGCCCAGTGAATCCACGGTTTTCATGCATGAACAACAACTTTTATAAAAAACAATTTTCACGAAGCTTCATAAATTAGCATGCCTTGATGAGAATAATACTTTTCACAAAGTAAAGATATTATAATGCATGTCTACATCACATAGCAACGGCGTCATGAGAGATGTCTACCTCACATAGCATTACCTGGCGAACTCACACAGCATGTCCGCACTTACGGCTTAGACAAGCTCACAAAGCATGCACGTCTTTACAAAGTCATACCGTAGTATATCCCCATTGACACAAATTATAAAAATATCAAACTTTTCACGCATGTATAGCATATCAAAAATCTTGAGAAACTTCAAACAACTTTTAGATAATAAGGCATGCAACTATTTTAAAAATAAATCACGTGTAACTCAAAATACATGGCGTAGCCCAAACCGATTTTTGAAGTGGCTAGCGTCTTCCCAATTGGTGCCAAACTAGCTACGATGTAGAGCACCGTCAACTCTCATTACAGCGTCCACCGTCGCCTTTTCTC
>NC_037539.1:29020157-29024645 GCF_001531365.2 Cynara cardunculus var. scolymus
TTAATATATAAAACTAATTAAATACGAACCTTTTATAAAATTATTTTAATTATACAATAAATAAAACTAATTAAATACGAAATTTTTATAAAAATTCTATAATGTTAAAACTAATTAATACGAAAAAACTCTAAAAACTAGGTCGTGTAGTTACTACCTATGACAGAAAACCTCATCAACCTTAGAAGAAGGTTTTTCACTTTGAAAAAACCTCCTAAAAATCACTTGATGGATAATCTTACAACAACTATATTCGACTATCAAAATTCAAATGCCTTTTGAAAAGAGAAAAAGAACACCCTAAACGTGACTTTAATCTCATTCTGCCATTTTATTTTTCTTATCAACAAATAATCATTTATGTATTTGATGTGATATTTGGCTATTATGAAATATCATTTGAAAGCAATAGGGAATCAAAGTAGCGACGATAGTAATTAAACACATACAGACTGTGGTTTAACGAGATATGTCGACAATAGAACCGCTAAGTTCAACTTCTCCTCGCTCGGTGATGACGGTGACAATTTGTTGGCAATGGACATTTACGATTGTTCCACTGTTTTTCACCTAAATTATAATTTCGCAACAAGCAACTTTAATTTTACTATAATTTTTTTAACATAACTATTTTAATTAATCGGTTTTTATTCAAAATTTAGGATTTAATAATCGGACTAAAGAAAATATTTAGAATAAACTAATTAATCATACAAAGTAGTGTGAATTATAGATTGTTTTCCTATGGTAGGTTTAGGATGGATATGGTACTTGTAAGTTTCAATTTGTTATGATCATTGTTTGTTTGACTAACATGGTTAACTCAGTTAAATTGATGATCATTTTAGTTTGTTTGTTTTTGTTTGTCTTTTCTTATAAAAAGGAAAACAATATTTATATACACATGCAAGATAATTAAAATAACATATTGTTTTTATAAATTGATTTGGTTAAATTAAAATACTAATTATATTTAAAATGATTTAGTTTTAAATTTTAGCCACTTTGCCTTGTTATTTGGGTATGAAAACTTGATTTTTTCTTAGAAGTTTATATAGAGATTTGTTCAATTTTAAGTTACCAAAATGATAGTATACATAAATCTTTCTTTAGTTAAAATCTAAATGGTTGATTTTGATTGTTTGGGTATAATAATACAGAAACTGAAAACCTAGTTTTAGGATGATAAAATTGGAGTTCATTTATTGATGGTTTATAATGATTTTAGTGTTAGAATATTGATAATAAGTTTGTTTATTACAATAGTGGAAAAAGAATAATAAAGTTAGATCGTCTTTTATATAATTGATATTTTAATCTAAACAAATCAAATTATAAAATGGTATCTTATTTTAATTTTTTTGATATCCTTATATATATATATATATATATGATGTGTGTAGGTGTGGAAAGATTCATTTCAGAAGTGGTGAGTATTTTAGAAATAAAGAAATGATCCTAGCTCTTCATCTGGTCAACATTTGCGGCTTTGACTGTAAACACCAGATAGTTCCTCGTATGGGTATGCATAAGATAGAGGAGTAATTTCATAACTGTTACAAATATGTAGCAAACGAGGTCATATGTGAACCCATATGAACTGTATAGTCATATGTGAACCCACGAATTAGTTCACATGTGAACTATGTTTGTCCCTTTAGGGTCTACAAGAAAAGTAAAACAGTTTGTAGAAGGAGGGATGAATACAAACACAATATTTCAAATTTAAAATATATATTGATAAATAAGATCAATACAAATTTTACAAGATTGTTTGCGAAAAGATAAGGTGATAAAAACCTATCTAAACAATCTTTAGTTACACACTAAGTCTTAGCAAATACAAGAAAAKAAATGTTGTAGAGAAGATCCTTTACTTAAGCTAGAAAATGCTTGAAGTAAGAATTAGCGTTAGAGAGTGAGTTGTGCGCACTCTGCATGGAGAAGAAACACTTCTATTTATACCCAGTGCATTAAATGTTCATTTAATGCGATATCGTAGGGTTAAAGTGCGTGTCAAGCCTTAAGAGGAAGGCTTGTCCTTTGCTACAGTGAATAGTACAAAAAGCATTATTCAAGAGCAGACATCCTTACCTAAAGTTGGTGGACAATAGAGTCGACTAGTCGGCTTCGTTATGTACCAACTTTCATAAGGGTATGGTGTTTGTCCTTTGTGTGTATAAGGACAAGACAACAACAATCGTGCTAAGCAAGCTTTCTTTGATCGCTAAATGCTGAAATGACCTGAGGGTCTCTTCATCATTCGCTGAAGCTTGAGCAGCCTTCACAGATATGTAGATAGACTTGTAATCACCGAATACCGCTTCAGATCACGTACTCGCCAGTCTTTAATCTTCAGTTTGCTGAAGGTTCTTTGGTGTGAGTGTTGTCTTCTTGAAGTATTAATGTCTCTGATAGATTTACAATGCAAGTTCTTCAGCGATCACTGAACATACTCAGTGAAGGTCGCTGAAACTAAAGATACAGAAACATAAATACAACGTATAAGTAAAAAGGGATTATCATCAAATCACTGAGACAGAGAATCAACAATATCCCCTCTATTTGATGATAACAAGATAACATTAAGAAGGTTATCTTATCAAATAATAGTAAGGAAAAGTTACATATAAAGTACATGTCCCTTTTTATTATTTTGGGATCATTTTCAGTTAGCCAGTCTCAGCTTGAGAATTTTCCTTAAGTTATATCTAAGAAAGTTACAAGTACTGAAATTGAAACTGAAAGCATATTCACTGACTTATAGATTATCACTGAATGTGAAAAGTAACACTGGAACTCATAGACTTGTGTCCTTATTACTTTTTTCAGGGATCTTTTTCAGTGAAATACATGGAATACTCATTTTATTAATCATGAGAAATATTACAAGTATTACAGTACATGTCTATTGCTTACAGATTATAAGTACAATCACTGAAATTAGACATAGTACAAGAAGTTACAAGGAAAAGTGGATTGTTGTTACAAACAGAAACTATTCTAGAACACTTAGATCTATGTAACCAGGTACATCTTCACCAAGGTTTATTCGACGTATAAATTCTCTTCGTATCTTCAGATCTACGACTTTTCCAGGCATGCTATCATCTATCCAGAGCAAGAGGTAAACCAAATGACCCATTGGACATAGATGTAGCTCTGACATTATCTGAAATCTGACTTTACCTTCATAGTCAAGGAATATAACTCCTAACTCAGGTTTAAAATGCACAGAGTTGGGTGTATAGGGACCCTTATCTGACAAGTCAAGATTCAATATAGAAATGTCTGTATTCTGATGACCCTTTAGGATTTCACCTAAGGAGAACCTTGTTTCATGTTCGTTCCTTAGGAATGGTCCATCATTAGGATCAGAGAGCTTGAGTTTCTTCTTCCCACCTTTCTTCAGAGATGGCCTGTCAGGGACCTTGACATACCTGGACATCCTTTTGATGAGCTCGTTGATGGTGTCCTCGATAAGTGTCCTGTGTCTCGACTTGGATCGCTGAATGGCTTTTCTGATCTCCATCCATTCGCTGTATCTATAACGGCCAAGGTAGGAAGGGTACTCGGTAACGGCATCAAGATTGTCCCGGGTGATGAGCATTGAGACCAACGTTCCACCGTCTTTAGAACATCCGCTGATGTTGATGCTGATAATCGGGTAGGGACTGATTCTCTTTTTCAGCTTTGCTTCGCTTCATCGCTTGTCCTTTTCCACCAGCTTCAGGTTCTTCTCATGCTCAGCTTCGGCAATAGAAAGAAGTTTAGCCTGAGCTTGGACATCGTTCACCCTTTTCTTGGACTTTTTCATGGGAAGGACCTTCTCAGCTAGTGACTTGGCCAGCTTTAAGTTGTCTTTAGTCTGCTTCTTTTGAAACTCTAGCTCTTCTTCAGCCCTTAATGCCTCGGGTCTTTCAGCTTGAGATAGGAAGTCAAACTCACCACCACTAGAGGTACGAAAAGGGATTTTTACTCTAGTCTGGTCAATTGACTCCTTTAGCTGAGACATCTGCTGGTCGGTAGGAGCACAAGAGACGGGTTGATCAGGTACCCGCTCCAGTTGACCGGAGGTTGTTGATGGAATATGAAGTTGATAGTTTGAAGTAATCACTACCTGAGAGGTAGAGTCTTCAAACAAAGGTTGTTGAGGGATATTGAACAATACCTTCAAGTTTCCTTCTTCAGCAACCGCCTTGCCTTTTGACTTAGGGTCCTGGTTCCCTGATGGAGTAAATTTGCTTTGCCTTTGCTCCCCCTGGGATGCAGAACCCCTGAGAGTAACTCCCTTGGTGACGGTTGATGGCTTCTGATACTTGATGGTAAAGTCATCTTCATCATCATCGTCGTCGTCGCCATCTAGATCACTTCTGGGGTCTGAAAAGGTAGGTTCATCATATTTTTCATCATATGTTGATCCCAGATCTCTCAATAACACTTATAATTTAGTTACGAATAACCAAATTATAATTATTTTATGAAGAA
>NC_037539.1:29026745-29034172 GCF_001531365.2 Cynara cardunculus var. scolymus
GACTTAGTCTTTTCTGCCTTGATCTCTTCATCGGTCTTCTGGTTCTTCATCACTTATTGTTTTTAATTACTTTTTACACTTTGCACTATGGGATCTAACATCATCATCATCATCATCATCTTCATCTCATCATCATCACCACCAGCAGCAGTGATGATAGGGGCATCATCCTTAGGGATGGCATCGATATCCTCAGCTGGAGCAGCTTTGGTGGTCGGGATTACAGGAGCAGCAACCACTTCAGCTCTAGGGGCCTCAGCTTCAACTGCAACTGAAGCTAATACTAGACCAACAACCTGAGAAGAAGTAGGAACCGCATCGGATGATTCACCAATGTTGGACCTCATCTCCCCCTCTCTGGCTAAGACTCGAGAGAATTGGCCAGAGAGTTCGTCCAAGCGCTGATGTTGGAGAACCATTATTTCCTCTAGCCTTTGCAAAGCACTGGCTAGAGTTGTCATTGCCTCACGTGTCTCATGGAGCTGGGCGCGATCACTGGCAGAGAAAGAAGGTGGGATCACTAAAGCTGGTTGACGGACAACGTCCAGGATCTGTTGAAGAAGGCCAGTCTGCTGATCAGCGATAGCCTGAGCATCGTCAGCCTTGCTATGAAGAACAACAATGGCATCGGTGTTGGCTTGAACAACTTCTTGGAGAGTCTGGAGATGACTCTGAACTTATTGAATGTTCGCCTGGATGGCAAGGAAGTTCACATCAAGATCACCTTGGCGGGGCATCTCTTGGTGGACTTCGTTGATCCTGAAGAGGACGGTATCAATGGCTGGAAGGAAAAGTTTGATGTATGACGCCATATCATAGGCATCATCGATATCTTCATCTCCTCCATCATCTTTCTCTCTTTCTTCCTCTTCCACTTCCTGAGCATCAGACTGATGCATTGAAGAAGGACCTGCAAAAGAAGAAGTGTGAGCTGAAAGCTCAAAGTTAGAAGAAAAGAAAGGGTAGGAAGATGGAATACCTGAGGGGCCATCAGTGACATCAAAAGGATTGTCATTGGAGTTAGCGAAGATGTCCTCAAGATGATGGACATCTGTATGAAGAGGAGCATCGAGAGGAGGGGGGTTACCCTTGTCATGGCCACCTGAGGAGAAGAAGTAGTGATGGACACAATAGAAGTTAGTGCCACATCACTGTCCCTCAGCTTATGATCCAGAATCCTGGATCCAAGCTTGAAAACCTGAAGGTTTCCTTTTTTGGGGTAAAGATCTTACTAAACACCATTGAAAGAAACCTAGTGTAAGGCACCACCTTTTCTCGCTTGCGCTTGTTCAGCTTGAGCACCTGATCATCGAAAATGACCCCAACATAATTTATATTGCGATGCTGAATCGCATATACGCCTATGATTAAGGCGATCCTAGAGGCCTTGTTCTGACCTCTAGTTTTTCCACCCATGCACTGGATGAAATGAGAAAACAGGTATTTCCAGATAGCTTGACATCTTGTTCTTCTCAATCTTCGTTAAAGACTTCAGAGGGGCGTTGGAGTCCTTCTTCATTGGCCACTGGTAGCCAATGGCATCGAGAAGCTCGATGATCTCGGTGGTAGAGGGTTCGTTGTCGAAGGGGCCCTTGGGAAGATAGAGAGCCGACTGGAGTGTGGGAACACCGAAACTCACTTTCATGCGATTGAAAGTGAAGTTGATCTGCTCAGCCTTGCGTCCAGGCTTGACTTCGACTTCGACAACTTCAGTAGTGAGCCAGAACTGCTGAAGGAGTTATTTCACCATGTTGGGCTCATGGATGAGTGCGTATCCCAAGGACGACTGTTTGATAAAGTCAACCGCATCTTGGTAATACGCCTTGGAGGAAGGTATCTCCAACAAGGCAATGTGGTTGTTAACCTTGATGGAGATCTCATCAATGGAAAAGTTGACGTTCTTGGCAGCCATCTGTTTGTATCAATAAGAAGTAAAGCCTATAGGTTTGTTAGAAATAAACCAAGAGTTTTGGGTTAAGAGTATAGAAAAAGTTTATGAACAAGTAAAAACTTCTTTTGGTAAAACCTTAAAAGATTAGGGTTTATCAAGAGATATGTGTATCAAGAAACAAGATTATAACCATGACAGAGATGATTAAAAACCTTTATTGTTTAATGTATTTAAGAGAACAAGATTTTTAAAATAGATTAAACGTTTCTTATAAACAGTAGATAAAGAAAAAGAGAAGATATCGACCTTAGATGAAGAAGAGAAGAGGTCGAAAGAGCTTAGAAGGGTTTTTGAGAGTTCTTGCTTTGGGAGAATTCTTGTAGAGTTCCGTCTAAGAATTTTGTAAGCGTAAAGAGAAAAGTGGAGAAGAAGTCTCATATTTATAGGTAGGAGGAGAGAGAAATAATATGAGAGAGAGAAAAGATGACGGTTCGGAGAAGTGGTCATGATGAAAAAGATACCACGTTCTCATTCATGATTGGATGGCATTAAATGAGGTAGCGTAATGACAGAACCTTTTGCACGTCTCAAAGCGTCGTGCATAGTAAATAGAGAATGTCGTCATAAAGACGGTTCATTAACTATTTTCTTTTAAAAACAAGTAGTTTTTAAGAAAACGAAGAGTCATACAGTGTCTAAGGAAACACTGATAAGACTGTGTAAAACATATTATCACTGAAAAGAAGGATTCAGTGAGGGTTTTAAGACATCAGATTCAGTGATAAAAGAGTCACTGAAACTGGCATTTAAAAAATTGTTTTAATCACTGATAAGAAGAGATTCAGTGATCATTTTGAATTTTAAGAAAAGTATAAAGATATACTTAGAGATGTGGTAAGTGTTGAGAATCACTGAGACCACCTTTTAAAACACTTATTACTGAAGAGAAGAAAGCTTCAGTGAAGATTTTAAGTTTTAGAAAAGATAAGAGTAATCATACCTGAGAGAGAATAGATACATTTACTCAAAAGTTTAGCTTGATATCTTGCACATAAGCAAGTGGAGTACATGATATCGGGTCGGCTAGCTGTGAGATATAGCAGGGAGCCGATCATTCTTCTGTAAACAGTAACATTTACAGACTTTCCATTTGGATCCTTGTTGAGAGTGAATGGAGGAGCCATAGGAGTCTTCATAGATGAACTATTGGATAGATCAAACTTCTTCAGCATGTCTCGAACATACTTATTTTGGTTGATAAGGATACCTTTATCAGTTTGTTTGATCTGGAGACCTAAAAAGAATGTTAGTTCTCCCATCAAGCTCATCTGATATTCTTTCTTCATGCATTCAGCGAAATGAAAACATAAAGAGGGATTAGTGGAACCAAAAATAATATCATCGACATAAATTTGGACGAGAATGACGTGACCTTTAACTTTCCTAAGAAATAAGGTCTGGTCAATCTTTCCAGGAGAGAATTTCTCAGAGATGAGAAAAGAAGAAAGGGTATCATAACAGGCACGAGGAGCCTGCTTTAACCCATAAAGAGATTTATCTAACCTATAGACATGGTTTGGATACTTGGGATCGAGAAACCCTGGAGGTTGTTGAACATAAACTTCCTCTTGAAGTTTTCCATTAAAGAAAACGCTCCTTACATCCATCTGAAAGACCTTGAAGTCTCTATGGGCAGCAAAGGCTAGAAAGAGTTTGCTTCGAGTCTAGCCACTGGTGCGAAGGTTTCTTCATAGTCAATTCCTTCTTCTTGTCTATAACCCTAAGCAACAAGCCAAGCCTTGTGGCGAGTTACCACACCATCTTCATCCAACTTGTTGCGATAGACCCATTTGGTGCCTATCACTAATTTGTCAGATGGACGTGGGACAAGGTACCAGACTTTGTTCCTATCAAACTCAATGAGTTCTTCTTGTATAGCAAGAACCCAACTAGGGTCAGAGATAGCATCATTGATTTTCTTGGGTTCAACTAAAGAAAGAAACTTGACGAAGAGACAGATATTACCTAGACCACGACGTGTCTTGATACCTGCATCTGGATCACCAAGAATTTGATGAATTGGATGGTTTTTAGTCCATTGCTGAGCTGGTAAAGGAGTTTCATCTGAATAAGCAAGTTCAGGAATAGAAGATGAGGCTTCAACAGCAGTTTCTTCAGTAATACGGACTATTGCTAAAGGAGCCTCAGATTCAGCAACTGAAACAGGTTTAGAAACTGAAGGCATTTCATTCACTGATGGATCAGTGTTTGAAGTAGAAGGAGGAACACAGCTAATGGGCACAACAATTATCTCTGAAGAAGATGCGGTGGAGTGACTAGCTGTAACTGGAATGATGAGTAGATCATCTTCAGCTTCGGGAGATTCAGTGTTGAGAGGAGCACTGTAAGAAGCTTTAGATTGTCCATAATGAGAGAACATCCAGTTTTCTAATTCATCCTCATCATTTAAGATGGGTTTTGAATTAGCTGACTAAGATTCGTCAAAGGTGACATGAATAGATTCCTCTATTGTCTGTCTTCGTTTGTTGAATACACTTAAGGCTTTGGATACAGAAGAATATCCAAGAAAGATTCCTTCATCAGCTTTGGGATCAAACTTTCCAAGTTGGTCGCAGTTGTTGAGAATGTAACAAGTACAACCAAATATATGAAGAAAGCTGATGGAAGGCTTTCGTCCATGGAAAAGTTCATAGGCTGTCTTCTTGAATCTTTTCACGATCAGCGATCGGTTTTGAGTGAAACTAGCGGTGTTGACAGCTTCAGCCCAGAATTGAGTAGGGAGATGGGATTCGCTAAGCATTGATCGAGCAGCCTTAATGATTGTTTGATTTCGTCTTTTAGTGACCCCATTCTCTTGAGGAGTTCTCACTAAAGAAAAGTTGTGAGAGATTCCCTTGTCCTCAAAGAAGTTATCCATTGTACTGTTTTTAATTCAGTGCCATGGTCACTTCTGATAGATCGTACTTTAACATCGTTTAGTACTTCTATATTTTTTATGAACGAAATTATTTCTTCAGGTGCTTCATCCTTGGATATGAGAAAGAATACCCAAGTGTACCTAGCATACTCATCAACAATGATAAATGTGAACTTCTTTCCAGCTAGGGATTGCATGTTGACTAGACCAAAGAGATCCATATCAATAGCTGAACAGTCGCAGTCACTGAAGAGATTTGCTTCGACTTGAAGCTAGCTCTTGTGTGTTTTCCTTTTTCACAAGCTAAGCAAAGAGATTCCTTTGCAAACGAGTGTTGAGGAAGACCAGTGACAAGATCATTTCTTGATAGCTCACTGAGTGTTTTGAAGTTGAGATGAGATAGTCATTTGTGCCATAACCAGTTAATATCTGATGAGGCTTTGGAGAAGAAGCAACTATTCTCGGTGAGAGAAGAATTCATGTTGATGATATATATACATTCTCTAGACAAGAACCGGTTAGAGCAACCTTATCATCTTTGTCAAGAACATGACATGAATTCTTTGAGAATTTAATTGTATAATCTTTATCACACAGTTGACTGATGCTAAGAAGATTGTGCTTCAGTCCTTCAACGTATGCAATGCGTTTGAAAGTTGTTGCACCATTGGTTAATATACCATAACCTTTGGTATATCCTTTTTCATTTCCACCGAAGGTTACAGAAGGTCCTCTTTCTTCCTTGAAATGGGTTAGAAGAGATTTATCTCCAGTCATATGTCTTGAACATCCGCTGTCGCTGTCAAGATACCATATGCCTTTGACATGCTGTACAAGGAAACAAAATAAGAATGCTATTGGTACCCAGCTATTGGGGTCCAGCTTTGTTAGAGGCTTCATCATCTGATGCTGAAGAACCAACATCAGTAGATGGCATCACCGAACCTGAGGAGGTTTGAGTGGAAAGAGGAACAACCTCTGACACTACTAACGTAGTTTCAGTGGAAGTCTTTACTGAGCCTGATAAAGAGGCTTCAGTGGTAGAAACTACAACGTCTGATGCTGAAGACTTTTCAGAAGGAGTTGTCTTCGCTGAGCCTGAAGAAGAGGCTTCAATAGTTTTCTTAACCTTGTATGCTAGTGCAGCCTTTGTGGATGATTTGACCTTAGTTGATTTCTCAGCCTTGGTTACTTTCTTGCCCTTAGCTGGCGAACCAACTTTGGCTGCAGAAGGACACTTGCTGGCAATATGTGTTTTCTCACCGCAGTGTTTACACTTCCTAAAGCTAAGAGTAGCTTTGGGGCTATGAAGTATCAGATTAGAAGCGAGACCAACCCCAAGAATTCCCTTCTCTTTGGTTCTAGGAGAAACCTTTGAGGAATTGGATTCCTTAGGTGAAAAGTTCACCTTGAGCTGTGACTTGGATTTCTGATGGGATTCAGATTTCCTAGTCCCTGAAGAAGAAGAAGCTTTACAAGCTGAAGGAATAGACCTAGATCTATTAGACTTGTTAGACTTCTTGGGAAGGGATGTTGTGACAACGTATTTACCTTTGTCTTTGCACCAAAAACTCTAAGGAGTTCCTTCAAGATGACTCTCAGTAAAAGAAGAGGACTAAGAGAAATAAGTGTTGGGAATAGAAGAGACGAATGTACCAAATTTGACCATAGACCTGTCTTTAACACATTCTTCCTGATCATAGAAGAATCCTAGACCAGTCTTTATCTTGGTGGGGATCTGAGCGTTAATGATCTCAGAGACCTTGATAGAAGCTTTGCACCACCCTTCAATGGTAGCTTTCTCGGCCTTGAGTTCAGCGATTGCTCGCTCACGCTCAGCGATAGCCTTTTCACGTTCAACAATGATTGTTTGGTTTACAATGACCTGATCTTTAAGATTTTCCTCGACAGAGGTCAGTTCTTTGATCTTAAAATGGCAAATCTGCTATTTCTCTTGAAGATCAACGTTAAGCATTTCTGCATTCGATTTGCCATTGAGGGCATTGTAAAGGTCAACCATCAGCGTATCCAGTGCAGAAAGACTAGAAAAAGAAGATGGTTCATTCAGGAAACATACCTGAGTAGAAAAAAAAGATGGCTCAGAGGAAGTATACGCTTCTGAAGATCTTTCATCTGCATCTATGGCCATCAAGCAGCCGTAGGCTTTATCCTCTTCATCCGAAGATGATTCATCAGATGACTCGGCCCAGTCATGATCTTCAACAATAAGGCCTTTAGCCTTTCGCTGGTTGTTCTTCATCTTCTTGTACTTCTCCTTCAGTTTTGAGTATTTCTCATCTTTGGTTCTGAAGGAGGAAGGAGCTTTAGAGGATGGCGTCGCAGTCTTCTTTGATCTGCAATCACCTGCAAAGTGTCCGGGCCGGTGACAGCTGTAGCACACAGCTGAAACCTTGTCTATTCTTTCAGACTTTGGCTTTTCCCTGAGGGACAACTGAGGAGATCTACGAAAGTTGCTCTTACTGGCGAACCTCATAAATGACTTAGTCAGGAGTGCCAGGGACTCATCAAAATCTGTTAAATCAGATTCTGGAATGTCCTCAGAGATAGAAGAATCTATCTCCGTGATAACAACGGGAG
>NC_037539.1:29034557-29046752 GCF_001531365.2 Cynara cardunculus var. scolymus
CTTCATATTGGACACAAAGTGTGTCCCACATGGATTTAGAAGTTTTGAGTTTCATCACTGAGTGATAAATCTCATCAGGAAGAGACATAGCTATTATAGACCAAGCACGCATGACTATAGATATTTTCTTTTTGTCCTCATCGCTCCATTGATGTGGGAGCTTTGGAATCTACCATTCAGGAATCGTGGCAGTCGTAGCTGTTGCTGGAACAGCCAGAGCAATAGCAAATGGAATATATGGTCCATTTTCTATATAATGTGGAATTTCAGGGTCCACACCTTTCAGAAAGAGGTTTGGCAAGAGAGCCATTATCTTTTGTGTGTGTGTGTTTGTAATTTTTAAAGCCATTTGAAAGCGGTAAAGTTATCTAAGAAAAGAGATAAACTAATACAGAAAATAACTAAACAGAAAGAGAGAGAGAGAAAACACTGCTTTGATACCACTTGTTGGTCCCTTGAGGGTCTACAAGAATAGTAAAACAGTTTGTAGAAGAGGGGGATGAATACAAACACAATATTTTCAAATTTAAAATATATATTGATAAAGAAGATCAATACAGATATTACAAGATTGTTTGCGGAAAGATAAGGTGATGAAAACCTATCTAAACAATCTTTAGTTACACACTAAGTCTTAGCAAATACAAGTAAAGAAATGCTGTAGAGAAGATCCTTTACTTAAGCTAGAAAATGCTTGAAGTAAGAATTAGGATTAGAGAGTGAGTTGCGCGCACTATGCATGGAGAAAAAACACTTCTATTTATACCTAGTGCATTGAATGTTCATTTAATGCAATATGATAGGGCTAGAGTACGTGTTAAGCCTTAAGAGGAAGGCTTGTCCTTTGCTACAGTGAATAGTACAAAAAGCACTATTCAAGAGCAGACATCCTTACCTAAAGTTGGTGGACAATAGAGTCGACTAGTCGGCTCCGTAACGTACCAACTTTCATAAGGGTATGGTGTTTGTCCTTTGTGTGTATAAGGACAAGACAACAATAATCGTGCTAAGAAAGCTTCCTTTGATCGCTGAATGCTGGAATGACCTGAGGGTCTCTTCATCATTCGCTGAAGCTTGAGCAGTCTTCACACATATATAGACAGGCTTGTAATCACTGAATACCGCTTCAGATCACATACTCACAAGTCTCTAATCTTCAGTTTCAGTTTTCGACGTTTGCTGAAGGTTCTTTGGTGAGAGTTTTGTCTTTTTGAAGTATTATTGTCTCTGATAGATTTACAATGCAAGTTTTTCAGCGATCACTGAACATACTCAGTGAAGGTCACTAGAACTGAAAATACAGAAACATAAATACAACGCATAAGTGAAAAAGGATTATCATCAAATCACTGAGAGAGAGGATCAACAAACTATTTAATTGATTCATATATGAACTTACAAATTCATATATGAATCAATTAAATAGTTCATATGTGAATCACACGGGTTCATATATGAATCAATTAATTTGTTCATATATGAATCAATTAATTTGTTCATATATGAATCACAAGGGTTCATATATATGATATGAATCAGTTAATTAGTTCATATGTAAATCGATTAAAATAGTTTATATATTAATTACACGAGTTCACATATGAACATATAGTTCATAAATGAATCACATAGGTTCATATTTGAATTTATTTGTTTCATATTTGTAAAAGTTACAAAACTACCCCCTCTATTTTTCTTATAGCCTTAATTTTTGTACGGTCAAAGCTTTATTATTGACCAGTCTTAGCCTCAAATATTGACCTGTCAAATCCGATCTTGACCGTATATGAAGGGTTAAGATTACTTATTTACTTCTCAAATATTTACCACCTTCCAAAATAACATTTGGCTATATACATATATATATATATACATATATACATATATATATATATATACATATACATATATATATATACATATATATATATATATATGTGCAAGTTCAAACAAAAAGCTAAACATTTTGCAAGAAGACGAGAATTTTTAATATCACACATGATTACACATATGATACACAAGCTTAATCATATATGGTAAACACATGTTGCATTGACTACAGATCAAAACATAATCGTACATGATTAAACACACACAAATGAGTGTAATCATATATGATATTGAAACATTTCATTTTCTCACAAAATGTTTAATTTCTCGCACGATTCTTCATCTCTCTCTCTCTATATATATATGTGTGTGTGTGTGTGTTTATTTTTATAGGGGAGTGATCAAATGCAAATTAATCCATTTGTACAAATCTCATTCAACCAAACATAATTTGTTTTTCACTTTTTTTAATTATGAGGATTGATTAGTCATTTTTATTGTGGAGGGCGTTAATTGTGGATATTATCATCTTCATTATATTACAAACAAATTTCATCAAAATGAGAAAATTAATAAATGAAACAATTTCATTTTTGCATAGAAACAAAGTTATATGAAACATTAATAAAGAAAAGAATTATATGGAACAATTTCATTAAATGAAACAATGAAATCGACGGTTTGTACGATCTCTACAAATGACTTGGTTTGCATTTGATCTTTTGTTTAAGATATATATATATATATATATATATATATAGGGACCCATTCAAGGGAGAACTGAGTTGTTTATATGTGTATATATATATATATATATATGGACCCATTCAAGGGAGAACTGAGTTGTTTGTGGTAACTGTGAGGGCCAATTTCAACCAATCATTTTAATATATTAATTATTCAATTTAAATCAATTTAAAAGGGTATGTTAGTCAATTCCTAAAATAAGATTAAATTTTAATTATTAAAATGGAACAGTTTCACAAAAACATAATTAATATTGATTTACATTCCTAAATTAAAGATTATTATGATTCAGTGGAATAAATTCAACAAAATTAATCCGTGAGTGTGAACATGATCATGATTCTAAATTATCACATGGAATCACACATATTTGTTGAAGATTTTCGCCATAATATTTAAGAATATCAAATCAATAAGTGTTTCTGCAAGAATTTCATCCTGGAGGTTGCTCACGTAATGAAGAACAATGGTAAAAATCTATTGATTCTTCAATTCATATCAATTCTCATGAAGATAGTGTAGATGTCAATTCTCATGAAGAAAATGTAGATGTTATGGAGGTTGTTACCTTAGAGAGTAATGAAGATTTTGATATGGGACTTTCTCTATTCAAAAAGGTCCCCAAAAACTGTGAAGAAATTGTAATGGTAGAAGATATTGAAACTCATGGAATGGATGATACAACAGGAAACACATCGAACAATGAGATTCAGAATGATGAAAATCCAGGTTTTTGTTTCATCCATCTGTTAAAAAACTACGTTATATCTACAATATAATGTGCTCAACCTGATTTGTATCACAGTGTGTTATCCAAACTTATTATTATCACATCGTTTAATTTACTTACTGTATATCTGTATTAGTTCTATCTTCTTGTTGTGATTCTAGAATTCTTTAATATCTACAATTATATGTTTATTAATTTCAGATGTATTTTGTTGTCTTAGAACCTGTAATGCCTCTTATGTATCAATGTTATAATCATGGTTGTGGTACTGTTGTATATAAAGACAGTATGTTGATATGCACACTTGTGGTACATTAATAAATCACCAGGTATATGTTTGAATACATGTTTTTAAAATACTTCTTACTATCTATCTGTTTTAGTTTTATCTTCTTGTTTTTATTCTGGAAATCTTTAATATCTGCAATTATATGTGCATAAATTTTAGATGTATTTTGTTGTATAAGAATATGCAATGCCTCTGTATGTATAAATTTTATGATGATGTTTGTGGTACTGTTGTAAATAAATACAGTATGTTGATGTGCACACTTGTGGTACATTAATAAATCAACAGGTATATGTTTGAATTCATGTTTACAACTATTGATCAAGCAGAACATGCCTTATCAATCTCACCAGGTGGTACTAATTGGTATACTCCTGTAGTTGAAGAAGTTGTCAATCCCATTATCGGATCTGTGTATCCGTCTTTGGATGTAGGAGAATCGGTATACCAAAAATATGCTGAGACGGCTGGATTTAAGGTACGACGATCAAGCCAAAAGATTAATTCTGATGGTGTAATACAGAATAAATACTTTGTATGTAGTAGGTTTGGTTTACCATTGAAAAAGTCGTTTGATTCGATGGTACGCCGTAAATATCAAAGAGAAGTGCGGAACTCCAATATTAAAAGGACTGGGTGTACAACATGTGTGAAGTTCCGATTGATGAAAGGAACAACAACATATGAGTGTTACGGTTTTGAAGAGGATCACAACCATTCACTTTTGAGACACGATGATATAGATTTGACCAGAAAAGGACGCCAAATGAAATTTTCAGATCAACGTTATGTTCATGATGCCGGAATCTCAAATATGGGTGCCACACGGGCTCATAAGCTGCATACGTCTCTAAGAGAAGGGTACGAATACGGTGGTCCAACGGTTGTCGATTGTCAAAATTATAAGAGGGATTGTGACAATTTTTTCGGTCGTGGTGATGCAAAGGTGTTGGTTGATTTAATGATCAAGAAGAGGGATGCAGATCATAATTTATTTTTCGAGTACAATTATGTTGGTAGTGAGTTGCATACTATTTTCTGGGTTGATGAAGTAGCTCGATTCAATTATTCTGAAATTGGAGATGTAATATCTTTTGATGCTACATTCCGAACCAACAGGTTCGTATATTTTGCTTTAAATGAAGATGGCCTTATTTATAAACTATAGTTACTAACATGTTTATTGTTTTAGACATTCCATGGTTTTTGTTCCCTTCACTGCGGTTGACAATCATAACTGCAATGTCGTTGTTGAATCGGCTTTGGTTGGACATGAGCATGTTCCAAATTATAAATGGCTACTCCAAGCATTTCGGAAAGCACATTCGAAGCCCCCTATGAAGATTCTTACCGACCAATGTCCTGCGATGAAGCAAGCAATTGCATCAGTCTTTCCTGATTCAAGGCACAGGCTTTGTATTTGGCACATCATGAATAAAGTTCCCAATAAGGTTATAAAGAAACCGAACAACCTATTATTCTGTTTACTATTTAATTGCTTACATAATTAATTTACTTGCAGTTTAGTTATGATCTTCTTAATAAAACCACGTTTAAGAACAATTTTTCAAGCTCGTATGGAACATTCACATATCACCTGATGAGTTTGAGAGTAGATGGATGGTTCTTATCAAAAATTTCTCCCTTCAAGATGATCCATGGTTGAAAGATATGTTTTCTCTAAGATCCCAGTGGATACCCGCGCATTTTAAAGAGCTTCCAATGTGTTGCCTCATGAAGACAACATCCAGGCCGGAAAGTGAGAACTCATTCTATAACTCTTTTTCAAAATGTGGAAACAATCTTTTTTAGTTTATGTTGGGGTTTGAATTTGCCTTGGAGAAACAATGTCGGGAACAACGTCGTCTTGATTATCATACGAGAACTACCTTACCTAAATGGTTGACCTACAACAAGTTGGAAAGGCACGCTTGTGAGATTTACACGCGTTCTGTATTTTTTGAGGTGCAAACCGAGATACACAGGGCTGCCTGGACATGTTCAATTAAGAGTGTCAATTCAAATGAGGAAGCTGAAACATATTTAATTGAACATTTAGACAAAAGAGATGAGAAAATAACATAGTATAAGGTATGATCATATAGAAAGTCATTTATTATTGGTTTTATATGTTATTGTTTTGTTTGAACAACATTTCGATTATGATATTTGATGTTTATATTATGTACAGGTTGTTCGTAATTTGAAGGAGTCTACCATTGTTTGTAGTTGCAATCACATCAGTCGTCATGGTTATTTATGGAGACGTAACCTTATACCGATTGAACTTCAAAACAGCCGTCAAAGAATATGCGACGTAGGCGAGGATCAACGCAGAATAATTAACGATAAATATGACATCATCGATGATGTGTTGGATATATTAAGAGATGACAAGGAAAAACTAGAATCATTTGTGGCTACACTCAAAGAAATGAGAGATGATGTGGCCAAAGATCGCACATATGAACCTTCGATGAAACATAAAGAGCGTGGGATAGAACAAATTCTTGGTTTTATAAGACCTGATAACATTGAGATACATCCTGCTACCGGTATAAGGAACAAAGGTTGTGGTACATCCAAAAGATTGATTGGTGCAACAGTGAAGAGTAGCAGCCCTAAGAGGATGTGTAGTGGATGCAAGTTGATGTCTAATCACAATATCCGTAACTGTCCAACTAAGACAAAGTAGGACAATTCTGTTTTGATGTTTCCAAGCCATTTCTTTTTATATAAATACACTTTTCAGTTTTTTTATGTTATCAATCGATGTGAATTCGTAGTTATCGCTTTTTAATGGAATTATATATGAGTTCAGGTTTTTATTTAACTTTATGTACTGGGTTGAGTACAAGTTATAATGTTAGAAAATATAACTGGTTAAGTTGGTTTAGCAATTTTTGACTATTTATATGATGCAGGATTCATGGTTAATAGTTGTGATTTAATGTGGAATAATATGATAAATAATAGAAATCACCCAGTACATACATGTGTGATAACAGTTTTTACTATTTAATTCATAATTTGTATTTATGATGTACTGGATCATGTACTGTATGATGTACTGTGATACGATGTGATACATATCACCCATCCCATAGTCCATACATGTATTGCAAGATGTGATACCAACCATTAAACAACTTAATGAAATTAGACAACATATGAAACACGCAAAACAATTTTTGTATTTAACAAAAAATTTCGAAATATCCGTTTCATATAAGCTAATACCATATCTTTATATCTTAGAAACAAAAAACCAGACTAACATATCAGTTAGTGAATCTGTTCCAAACTAGTAACAAAAGTAACTACCATTTACTATATACTATTCCAAACCAGTTCCTAAATACTTGCGAGCCTCGCTTCCTTGTTAGATTATGCGCATTTAAGCAAACATGTTTGTTGGTCCCGTAAGGGTCTACAAGAAGAGAAACAGTTTGTAGAAGGGGGGGATGAATACAAACACAGTATTTTCAAATTTAAAATATCCATTTATACCCAGTGCATTAAATGTCCATTTATTGCATGGAGAAGAAACACTTCTATTTATACCCAGTGCATTAAATGTTCATTTATTGCAATATGGTAGGTTTAGAGTGCGTGTCAAGCCTTAAGACGAAGGCTTGTCATTTGCTACAGCGAATAATACAAAAGCACTATTCAAGAGCAGACATCCTTACCTAAAGTTGGTGGACAAAGAGTCAACTAGTCGGCTCCGTACCGTACTAACTTTTGTAAGGGTATGGGTTTTGTCCTTTGTGTGCATAAGGACAAGACAACAACAATCGTGCTAAGCAAGCTTCCTTTGATCGCTGAATGCTGGAATGACCTGAAGGTNCAGTCTTCACACATATGTAGACAGACTTGTAATCACTGAGTACCGCTTCAGATCACGTACTCTCCGGTCTCTAATCTTCAGTTTCAGTCGTCGACGTTTGCTGAAGGTTCTTTGGTGTGAGTGTTGTCTTCTTGAAGTATTGTTGTCTCTGATAGATTTACAATGCAAGTTCTTCAGCGATCACTGAACATACTCAGTGAAGATCGCTGGAACTGAAAATACAGAAACACAAATACAACGTGAAAGAGAAAAAAGATTATCATCAAATCACTGAGAGAGAGGATCAACAATCTGCCCCTATTTGATGATAACAAGATAACATAAGGAAGGTTATCTTATCAAATAATAATAAGGAAAAGTTATATACAAAGTGTATATCCGTTTTTACTATTTTGGCATCTTTTTCAGTTTGGTCAGTCTCAACTTGAAAAGTTTTCTTAAGTTATATCTATGAAAATTACAAGTACGGAAACTGAAACTGAAACTGAAAGCTTATTCACTGACTTATAGACTGTCAGTGAATGCGAAAAGTAACACTGGAACTCATAGACTTGTGTCCCTATTACTTTTCAGGGATCTTTTTCAGCGAAGTACATGGAATACTCATTTTATTAAACATAGGAAATATTACAAGTATTACAGTACATGTCCAGAACTTACAGAATATAAGTATAATCACTGAAAAGAGATATAGTACATGAAGTTACAAGGAAAAGTGGATTGTTGTTACAAAGAAAATCTTATTCTAGAACGCTTAGATCTATGTAACCAGGTACATCTTCACCAAGGTTTCTTCGACGTAGGAATTCCCTTCGTATCTTCAGATCTACGACTTTTCCAGGCATGCTATCATCTATCCAGAGCAAAAGATAAACCAAGTGATCCATTTGACATAGATGTAGCTCTGACATTATCTGAAATATGACTTCACCTTCATAGTCAAAGAATATAACTCCTAACTCAGGTTTAAAATGCACAGAGTTAGGTGTATAGGGACCTTTATCTGGCAAGTCAAGATTCAACATAGAAATGTCTGTACTCTTATGAACGTTCAAGATTTCATCTAAGGAGATCCTTGTTTCATGTTCGTTCCTTAGGTATGGTCCTTCATTAGGATCATAGAGTATTTGTTTCTTCTTCCCACCTTTCTTCAGAGTTGGCCGGTCAAGGACCTTGACATACCTGGACCTCCTTTTGATGAGCTCGTTGATGGTGTCCTCGATAAGTGTCTTGTGTCTGGACTTAGATTGCTGAATGGCTTGCCTGATCTCCATCCATTCGCTATATCCATTGCGGCCAAGGTAGGAAGGGTACTCGGTAACGACATCAAGATTGTCCCTGGTGATGAGCATTGAGACCAGTGTTCCACCGTCTTTAGAACGTCTGCTGATGCTGACGCTGATAATTGAGCGGGGACTAAGTCTCTTTTTCAGTTTTGCTTCGCTTGCTTGTCCTTATCATCCAGCTTTTACTTCTTCTTGCGTTCATCTTCTGCAATCGAAAGAAGTCTAGCTTGGACTTGGACAGCATTCACCGTTTTCTTGGACTTTTTCTTGGGAAGGACTTTAGTAGGTAGTGACTTGGCCAACTTTAAGCTGTCTTCAGTCTGCTTCTTTTGAAGCTCTAGCTCTTCTTCAGCCCTTAATGCCTTGAGTCTTTCAGCTTCAGATAAGAAGTCAAACTTATCACCACTAGAGGTACGAAGAGGGATTTTTACTCTAGTCTGGTCGAGTGACTCCTTCAGCTAAGACATCTGCTAGTCTGTTGGAGAACAAGAGACGGGTTGATCAGATACCCGCTCCATTCGACCACAGGTTGTTGAAGGGATATGAAGTTGATATTCTGAAGTAATCACTACCTGAGAGGTAGAGTCTTCAAACAAGGTTTGTTGAGGGATTTTGAAAAGTACCTTCAAGTTACCTTCTTCAGCGACCGTCTTGCCTTTCGACTTGGGGTCCTGGTTCCTTGATGGAGTCGATTCACCTTGACTTTGCTCTCCCTGGGATGCAGAGTCCCAGAGAGCAACACCTTTGGTGACGGTTGATGGCTTCTGGAACTTGACGGTAAAGTCATCTTCATCATCATCATCATCATCATCATCGTCGTCACCATCTAGATCATCTCCGGTGTCTGGAATGACAGGTTCATCATCGTCTTCATCATCATCTTCATCTTCGTCAACATCATCATCATCACCAGCAGCAGTGATGGTATGGGTATCATCCCTAGGGATGGCTTCGACATCCTCAGCTAGAGCAGCTTCGGTGGTCCTGATTACAGGAGCAGCAACTGCTTCAGCTCCGAGAGCCTTAGCTTCAACTGCAACTGAAGCTGATATTGGACCAACAGCCTGAGAAACTGTAGGAGCAGCATCAGATGATTCACCAGCATTGGACCTCATCTCCCCCTCTCTGGCTAACGCTCGAGAGAATTGGCCAAAGAGTTCGTCCAAGCGCTGACGCTGGAGAACCATTGAATGCTCCAGCCTTTGAAAAGCATTGGCTAGAGTTTTTGTTGCCTCACACGTCTCATGGAGCTGGGCATGATCATCGGCAGAGAAAGAAGGTGCAATCACTGGAGTTGGTTGACGGACAGCACCCAGGATTTATTGAAGAAGACCAGTCTGCTGATCAGCTATTGCCTGAGGATTGTCAGCCCTGCTGTGAAGAACATCAATGGCGTCGTTGTTGGCTTGAACAACTTTTTGGAGAGTTTGGAGCTGACTCTGAACTTCTTGAACATCCGCCTGGAGGGCAAGGAAGTTCACATCAAGATCACCTTGGCAGGGCATCTCTTGGTGGACTTTGTTGATCCTGAAGAGGACGGTATCTCTTGGTGGGGCATCTCGAGAGGATGGACATCCGTATGCTGAGGAGCATCAAGAGGAGCAGCCTCAGGTCCAGTGGTGTATGTCTCAGTATCAGGAAGGACAGTCGCTGATACATCATCAACATGTGTAAGACCAAAGAGGGAGGAGAAGAGATGTTGGTGTTCAGCGGTGGCAGCGCTGATATCTACACTTTCAGTGATTTGGGTCACTGAAGTGATTGGTGAAGGTGCCACTGATACGACAGTGATGGGAGAAATCACTGAAGAGTTGGGAGGGTTAACAGAAAGTGCCTCGGGGTTAAGGCTAGTTTCAATAACTGAAGCCTTTTGAGAGGCCCTAGATAGTGACGTGGTTGTCCCCTTTTTGGCTTTTTTGGCTCTCTGAGGAGAATCAAGAGTTGGTTGAGAAGAACGTTTAGAAAGGGGTTTTGGTGGCTTGGCTAGACGCGGGGGGGTTTTCCCTTGTCRTGGCCACCTGAGAGAAAGAGGTAGTGATGGACACAATGGAAGAAAGTGCCATATCACTGTCCCTCAGCTTATGATCCAGAATCCTGGATCCAAGCCAAAAAGCTGGAAGGTTTCCTTCTTTGGGGTAAAGACTTTTGAAGATCTTGGTCAATACCATTGAGAGAAACCTGGTGTAAGGCACCACCTTTTCTCGCTGGTGCTTGTTCAGCTTAAGCACCAGGTCATTGAAAATGACCGCAACATAATTTATATTGCGACGCTGAATCACAGATACGCCTATGATCAAGGAGATCCTAGAGGCCTGGTCCTGACCTCCAGTTTTTCCACCCATGCATTGGATGAAATGAGAAAACAGGTATTTCCAGACGACTGACATCCTGTTTTTGTCAATCTTCATCAAGGATTTGAGAGGAGCGCTGGAGTCCTTCTTTATTGGCCACTGGTAGCCAATGGCGTCGAGGAAAGTGATGATCTCGGTGGAGGAGGGTTCGCTATCGAAGGGACCCTTGGGAAGACGAAGAGCCGATCGAAGTGTAGAAACTGCAAAATTCACTTCCATGCGGTTGAAAGTGAAATGGATTTGCTCCATTGTGCGTCCAGCCTCGTCTTAAACTTCGATGACCTCTGTAGTGTACCAAAACTGCTGAAGGAGTTCCTTAACCATGAGGAGCTCATGGTTGAGAGCATATCCTAAGGATGACTATTTGAGGAAATCAGCCGCCTCTTGGTAATGTGCTCTGGTGGAGGGTATCTCTAATAAGGCAATGTGGTTGTTGGCCTTGATAGAGATCTCGTCAACGGTGAAGTTGACGTTCTTGGCAGCTATTTGTATATTGTTAAAGAAGTAAAATAAACAGCAAGAAGCAGATTGGTTAGAAATACACCAACAGTATATGGTCAAAGATTATAGAAAAAGTTTTTAAACAAGAAAAAAAACTTCATTTGAAAAATCCTCAAAAGATTAGTGTTTTTCAAGTAGAATGTGTAGAAAAAAATAGATTTGTTAATCAAGAAGGAGATGATTAAAAATCTTTACAGTTTAATGCATTATGAGAACAAAGTTTTTAATAAAATTAAACACATTTCTTATAACGTAGTAAGAAAGAAGATTCTGACCTTTGAAAATGAAGAGGAAAGGTCGAAAAAGAGGTTTGAAGAGAGAGTTCTTGCTTTGGAGTAATCTTAGCAGAGGTTCGTCTAAAGATTTTGAAAGCGTAAAGAGAAAAGTGAAGAAGAAATCTCATATTTATAAGTAAGAGGAGAGAGAAGAAATATGAGAGAGAAAAAGACGACGGTTCGGAAAAATGGTCCTGATGAAAAACTGTGAGTCCAATTTACTAATCAATCTTCATGTAATCACAACAATCATGGCAGATCTTGATAATTCATGTAAGAACATAAAGATGAACATTAAGAACATTCATATGAAGATGAGAGAGAAAGTCAACTGGT
>NC_037539.1:29047237-29048217 GCF_001531365.2 Cynara cardunculus var. scolymus
AATCTTCAAACGATCAACTGTTGAGAAAGATCTTCTAGCATTCTCCCCCTCGAATGTAGAATCACGGTGGTCTTCTCTTTTAACAATGTAGAAAAAATTCAAAAATGATCTTCAGAAATACAGTACAAGATGTGATCTTCAAAGAATCTTCAGATAACAAGTATTCAGTAAACTATTGTGAAAAATGATCTTAACATTCAACATCTCTCAGTCGTTGTAGCACACAAATAATCTTTCAATAATCATCTTCAGTCGCACTTCTTCTTTTGAGTCTTTTGCCACTTTAAAAGTTACTCCCCCTTGATCTTTGCATCAAATCCCCTTTAACAATGTTCAGAAATGAATATTTCATTCATTATTACATACACTCCCCCTTATGATGAAATGAGAATCATTCCATCATACAAAAGATGAATGAAWTWTTCCGTTTAAACCGTCAGATCATGAAACTGTAAGTAGATCTTTGCAAATCCACTTATTTAATCTTTTCAGATTAAGGGAATGGGAAGGTAACAACCAATTTCAACGTATGAAATTATTTTCAATCTTATAAAAAGATTGGCTTGTGAGTATAAC
This sequence comes from Cynara cardunculus var. scolymus, assembly GCF_001531365.2. Taxonomy (NCBI): domain Eukaryota; kingdom Viridiplantae; phylum Streptophyta; class Magnoliopsida; order Asterales; family Asteraceae; genus Cynara; species Cynara cardunculus. The sequence continues at coordinate 29,047,814 of NC_037539.1, forward strand.
AGATATACTCAGTACAACGGATGTACTATATATATGAGACTTTTTGATGCTCATCTCRCCAGGTCTTCCATTCAATCATCGATAGCTAAAGAATAGCATATCTATGAACGTTTTGGCAAATTAACAAATAAAATGCTAAATCTGTGTAGTGTAAAAAAAATAAACCAACTTATGCTTCTGTTTAGGCTAAAAAAGATAAACCGTGTGTACTACACAAATTTATCAGACTCAATATGTGATCAAAAAGACTTGAAGGGGGGACATAAATCCTTCTAATTCAATATCAACTTTCTCCAAATGAGAAATTGATAGATGATGAGCTGCGTGCCCCAAATGTTATTGAAACATTTATCTGTTGAGAGATAAATGAGTAGTTGGTGCGGTTGTGACAAGAATTGGCCTGG
>NC_037539.1:29048317-29049706 GCF_001531365.2 Cynara cardunculus var. scolymus
ATCTAAAATATAATTAAGATAATAATTGAGTTCTAACAGAATGTTTAATTATTATCTTTATAAAAAATTATATTATTAAACCAAAAATAAATTACTTTGTTATTAAATCTAAATTAAATTATAATTAAAAAATTAAATTAGAGAAGTTACACCAAAAAAACGAGAACTATCAAAAAGTTAATTTGATACTATTATCGATTTATTTTTTTTGTACAAATTTTTATTTTATCTTCAAATTGATATTTTAATCAAAAATAAAAACATTACCAAAATCATATTATATCAATAGAGACAAAGAATAAAAACTAAACATTAAAATCGAGATATATCTCACTGCATTGTGCGAGTACCCTTTTAGTTATATATATATATATATATATATATATATATATATAATTGGGATCATGTGAGACCAAGGGTTTTTTATGAGACCCATAAGACCAATTCTCAACCCTTTGATTAGATCTACAATCTGAACATTTATAATCACAAAATTGTCACGAGACTTCTCAATAATCACAAAATTGTCACTATACAACTTTAGACCATTAGATCATTAGCTTATAAAATTGATCAATGAATATAAAATGGTCTTAAGGGTCTCACGAAAAACCCTTGGTCTTAAGTGAACCCAACCCTATATATATATATATATATATATATATATATATATATATATATTAGTATTAAAGTTTCATCGTAATTATTTTATAAAACCTAAAATAATTTAATCTGAAAGTTAATTTTTATGATTAATTAGTTATTTTAATGGATGAGATATTTATAGAAACCATTTGTATTGAATTTAAATAAGAAAAAAGTTCAAAAAATTAAAGAAACTATTTTATTTTGAATTATTAAGTTCTGTAACTTTTTTTGGTTGAATACATTGTTGAACTCTTTTTATGTTGGATGATTAAGTCTTTGCATTTTTTTTTTAATAATTAAATGATTAAGCTTTTTTGAAAATTGGTTACTTAAATTATTTCAATCTTTTTAAAATTGTATAATATAAAAGTTATTTTTATAAAATGATTTGAAAAATGTAATCAATTTTACAAAAAGTAGTATTTATAATTTTTTGGGTTATTTTAATATTTTTAAAATGATGTAAATTAAAGATTATGAATAAAATAATATAAAAAAATTAATATTGTGCAACTCACAGAGTTGCAATTATCTATACTATATTATAAAACATTTGGCTAAAACTCTTAAAAACTCTTAAACCCATTTATCCCTATCCGATTTCATCTCATATCTGAATTCGTATAACTAACTGCAGATAAATACAATCAAATACAGGATAAACATCTTATTTTAAATATAAAAAATCTAAAATATAATTAGGATAATCATTGAGTTCTAACAAAATACTTAATTATTATC
>NC_037539.1:29052331-29066052 GCF_001531365.2 Cynara cardunculus var. scolymus
ATAAACCATCACAAAACATGAAATCACGTCAAAGTGATGATGTTTGTATGTATCTTCGAAGTGGCGGTAACATTTATATATATAGAGATGCATTACGTAAAAAAAACGATATAAACAGTACAAAGATTGAAACTTCGTATCTTATATGTATATATGCGTACGGGTTTTAACACGTACGCATATTTACGTATATTCACGTACGTATTTTTAACGTATATATGCGTACGGGTTTTAACCCATACGCATATTTACGTATCTTCACGTACGTTTTACGTATGTATTTTATACGTATATATGTGTACGGGTTAAAACTCGTACGCATATTTACGTATCTTCACGTATGTATGTACGTATATATGTGTACGTATGTATATACGTATATGTATACCTACTTACATTTACGTAAAAAAAGCGATATAAATTGCGGTAACGTATATATATATATATATAGATGCATAATGTAAAAACAACCGATATAAATTGCGATAACGTATATATATATATAGAGATGCAAAACGTAAAAAAACGATATAAATTACGGTAACATATATATATATATATATATATGCATAACGTAAAAAAAACGATATAAATTGCGGTAATATATATATATATATATATATTACGTAAAAAAAAGCGATATAAATGGTACAAAAATTGAAAGTTCGTATTTTAACGTATATAAAACCCGTACGCATATTTACGTATATTCACGTACGTATTTTTAACGTATATATGCGTACGGGTTTTAACTGCCACTTCGAAGATACACACAAACATTATCACTTTGACGTGATTTCATGTTTTGTGATGGTTGATTGTGTTTAATGTGTTAAAGATTGTAAGAGTAGAATATATGAGAAGAGAAATGAAAGGGAATGTGTGAAAAATTATGAAATAGGAGGTTGATATTTATAGTGAAATTGGTATTACAAAAAAAAGAAAAAAAATTAAAAAAAAAAGCCTGGATCGCCTCCAGGGGCGATCCGATGACGTGGCTCACGCCCAAGTGGAAAAAAAAAATTAAAAAAAAAATTTCTAAGAAAAAGGCCAGATCGCCCCCACTAGTACGAATCGCCACCGAGGAAGATCCGTGTGGTTAGTTTTATAAAACCCCTAAAAACTGATTATTTTGTGTAAAAAATTGTATAGAATGGTTATTTTCATCATTTTCCCTTTACTAAAACCACATATTTGTAGTATTTATAACAAGTACACCTTAGACCAAAAATAATTAAAATAGAATAAAGAACTTTATATTAAATGAAGAAGAAGAAAACAAAAGAATTCCCCCACCCACCATCATCGTATATCTAAACTAACTCCTTTCATAATTTAATACCCAAAGAAACTCTTTTTTTTTGTTTTTATTTAATATTTGAAAATATCAAAAACTATTTTCAAGGAACAAAATTCTTCTTTTATATCAGTGGGGCCCACGGTTAACCATCTCCATGTACTGATTCAGGGACTCCTGCCTCTGCAACCGCATGTCATCATTAAACTTCTTTATGAACGCTTCAACTCGCCGATTCAACTCGTCGTGACTCATTGATCCCTCTTTCCTCAACTTCCCTCCCGACGCCGGCGACGAATTTCTCGACGACGGATGTGGATACTGATTCTCGTTCTCGTAGTTTATACGGTCCTTGAACGTCTCTGATTTCTTCACCACCTTCGTCTTCGCTGCCGCTGGGGAGTCGTCGGACTGGTTGTCGCGGTGGACGTTTCCGAAGGTGTCCGACTTCCGGAGGTGCCTCGTCAACGGCATGTGACGGCCATCGGTTATCATCTTCCACGTGCTCTCCATCGTTTCGTGCTTCTTAGGCTTCAGCACCCTCAGTGCTCTGGCACCTGTTGAAATATGATGTCGTTAATATTCTCCTGCCGTCGAGGCGGCGACGATCAAAGTTAATATTGCAATATTTGAATTAGAAATGCAAAATGCATTGCAGAGATGTTATTTTATGCAAGAAATTGTTCACGATGCTTAATTAATTACCTTCTGGACTGGTTTTTGTCGGTTTACGATGGTGAGCGAATCTGGACGTTACGAGTTGTTTCTCTTTGACTGTCAAAATGAACTCCGATTGAACCTTTTTTGGAGGTGGAGGAGAGTTAATTATATTCTGCGGTGGATTCCACGAGGATCTCGACACAACAAACTCATCCTCAACTCCTCTAACAACCTCTGAACCACTCACAGCCACCGTTTCCACATCCATAACCCCACGTTTACTCTCATACACCACTGGAGGCTCCACCATTACGCTAGGCTCACTATCGTAAGCGACCGTAGGATGCTCCACACAACCGAAACTCGGATGAATCGTCACCGGAGGCAAGCCAGACGTTAGATCTGACGGTGAAAGAGCGTTTGGTGGATCAACCTGCTGCTGAGATTGATTCTCCTGGTGACGGTTGTGTTGGAAGCGTGAGGAGGCGGCGATGGTGATGATGATTCCGTTTATGACAACATAGAGATACGGAGGCTTGAGCCAGGAGACGACAACGTACCAAATCACAGGGAGGTCGTATACGGCGAAGTTCAACATCAATGGAACGGCTAATTTCATCGCCATAGCTGTAGATACAACGCCAACGGAGACTAACAGAACTTTCAGAGAGAGAATCCATGAATTACTTGACGAAGACGACGCCATTTTTGAATTTTCCCTTCGAATCGAATCTTCTTCGCTTCGTGAGGTGTGTGAAGTGTGTGTGTGAGAGAAAGAGAGAGTGAGAGAGAGAGAGAGATGGGATTAAGGATGCAAGCGAACGAGATGCAACGGTATAAAAATAGGAAAGTTTTACATACTGGTCCTTCGAGTTTTGATTTCTAGTGTATCTGGTCCCTTTAGTTTTGAAATTCCGAGATTACACCATAAGAACTAAAATTATTCACGATCGTTTCCTTGACCATTACTAACGACTAGCTTATTAAACGACCAAAAGGACCCTCCTCTTGTTCATTCCAAAAGAGTATAATTTTTCCTTCTACAACATTAACTTATTGTTTGTTTGTCCATGTATATCATTTCAGTGGTCAATTCATTGTCATTGATGATAATATAGATAAAATAAACAAAAACATTGGTATCATTAGAGCCTTGTAAGTACCTGTCGTCTTTTATCCTAATGTCAAGGTTATATTTGATAAACTAGTTGATACGCTGGCTTATGAGTGATAAGCTAGTTGATGATAAATCACATTTGATAAAAACTAACTGATAAGCTAGTTAACAAATGTAAAAGGATATGCTTAAAATTTACTCAATTCTAACATTATATAACTAAAACAAACACTGCTTAAAATTACTCGGTTCTAACAATATATAATTAAAAAATCCCTAATATATTTGTAATATTGTAATGTTTTAATTAAAACAAACCACTAACATATTTCTATCATTATAATATAACTAAAACAAACCACCAACAAGTTGCATCATATTAAAATACGTACGTAACAACAAAAATAATAAGATTTTTTAACATCATATTAAAATAACTAACAACGAGAATAATAACAATCCACTTACACATTTCAATTACTTAGGTTTAATAGGCATTCCTTGCATTGGTATCATGTTTTCAATGTTGTTATGAATTTCTCGCATCTCATCGCATGACCCTCGCATGGTCCTTTATTAAAACTTGTTTCGCCATCTAACTCTTCCACATGTATGTATTCACATGTTGTTGAAAACCATATCTTCTGCTTCATTTCTTGTAATATGATTATGAAGAGCAAATCTCACCATTATAACATTTATTTGTGTTGTCTCACTAAACTTTAGCATTTTGTTCAATATTTTCCACCTCTTCTTCAAGATTGCAAATGATCGTTCGATACAACTCCGAAGAGATGAATGTACAGGGTTGAAAGCCTCTTCAACATTAGATGGAAGCACATGTTCAAATTGTGATTGGTGATATCTAATACGAGTATATGGTGTTAAATATCATTTCCGGTCAGGATATCATTTGGTTACTATGTAATATTTTTTTAGGGACATCTTTATATAATGATAATATAAAGCCAGTTTGTTTGTAATTATAATTCAAAATAAATAAAAACAGATTACTAGATAATCGTATTAATATAATACAAATATACGTTGTTATACATAAAAAAAAAAAAAAAACCCTTCTACTTATCGTGGCAATACATGTATCATATATCTCATATTCTAATTTCGAGTATAATTATGTATATTTGATTTGGTTGTTATATATATATATATATATATATATATATATATATATTTCTTCTGGGTTGTGAAAAGGATTTATATAAAAAGGTTTTGACCCAATTGTGTGGTTCCAGTGAAATGAAATTTGTTGGATAAGGTAAAGGATGCATCAAAAATTAATAATCAAGAATGATGAGGGGGTTTTTAGATAAATGTAAAAGTTGAGGTGGGGTAAGTGCAACTTCTATTAATAAGAATGGATGAGGGACGCGGTTTGAAGATTGAGATGAAAGGAGAACCGTTGGATTGATAGTTTTGAATTTGTAAAGTGGATGCTTGGTTGGCTTACTTGTCCTTCCCGCTTTTATGCCACTTGGCTCAATGGCCATTTTCAATAAATTCGAAAAAATTAAAATTTAACTTTCGTATTTAAACTTACGAAAAATTGTGCCAAAATGAAAATAATTTTCACCTAATTTTTATTTTGGAAAATCAATTTTTAATATCATTATTTTGGGGAGTCAATTTGCATCTAATACCTATTTTGGGGAACCAACTTTTAAAATCGTCATTTTGGGAAATCAACTTATACCTGATTCTTATTTTAGGGAACCAACTTGCAAAATAATTATAGAAAAATAACTAAAATTCGTTTTTTTCCAAAAATTAATGCAATAAAATCGATTTTTCATTTCAAATCTCGTTTTTTTAATTTAAATATCAAATTGAACATTTTAAAAAAAATCCAAATTACCACAATAAAAATTGTTTTTTACTAATGCAAAAAAAGTCAAGTTAATAAAAAATAATAATTAATACAATAAAAAATAAATATTAAATATCACATTCAAGATTTTTATATCCAACCAATCTGTATTAATTAAATTTTTTCTATTAAATTGATTTTTTTCTATTAAATTGATTTTTTTGCATTAGTAAAAAATAATTTTTATAGTGGTAATTTAATTTTGTTTTAAATGTTTCATTTGATATCTGAATTAAAAAAACGAGATTTAAAATAAAAAATAGATTTTATTGCATTAATTTTTGGAAAAAAACAAATTTTAGTTATTTTTCTATAATTATTTTGCAAGTTGGTTCCCCAAAATAGGAATCAGGTGCAACTTGGTTCTCCAAAATAGAAATCAGGTGCAAGTTGGTTCCCCAAAATGACGATTTTGAAAGTTGGTTCCGAGAATAGGAATCAGGTGCAAGTTGGTTCTCCAAAATGACGATTTTAAAAGTTGGTTCCTCAAAATAGTAAAAAGTCAAAAATATCAACAAATTTTTGCATTTTGAATGATTTAAAAGGGTGTTTGGGGTTTGCTTATTTGAAACTAATTATGTTTTTTTATAAAAGTTTTTATTAACTTATTATAAGTTAGAATGATTTAACTTCTTTAAAAACTTCTTATTACCGGTTTGGCACCGGTATAAGTTGTTTATCCAAATACTTAAAAGTGCTTATTACCAGTGTCACACCGGAATAAGTCAATAATTTATTTTTATAAGCAATCACAATCACCCCATAAATACTTTACTTTATGTTTTAAATTAATAAACCATTTAAACTTTTACATTTTGAATGATTAAGTTTATGGACAATTTTTTGAGTAAATAAAATCATCAAACTTTTAAAAATCAGTTGCCCATATATTTTAACCAAAAAACATTCCGTAACCGACTATGAAGATTTTAAAGTAAAAAAAAAAATCATAAATCAATTTTATCTTTCCACAACCTACGACACTCAAACCTTGCACCTATCGACATCGCTCCCCCCACGCTACCTCTCGTCGTTTGTTCTCCATACCACCCATCCGCCATCGTTTGCCTCTACCATCGATTTCCCTCTTAATTTATTTCTTTGTCTTTCGATTCTCCATGTTCTACAACAATTTAATGGAATACATATACATAGATCAATAAAGAGGGATAATAAAAAAAAATGATGGCAGGGCCAACGACGGTTGGGCATTGATAGAGACAAATGAAGATGGGATGGAGAGGAGCGGCGAGATGGAGTGATGACGTTAAATATAAGAGTTTTGAATGAGTATAATTTGGAAACAGTAAGACTGGTCTTTTTTCTACTTTAAAATCTTTCTAACCGATTGCATCTAACTTTAAAGGCTAAAAGTTTAATAGTTTTTTATTAAAAAAATAATTTATTCAAGAACTTAATTATTCAAAATGCAAAATTTCAATGGTTTATTCATTAAAAAAAGTTTAACGACTTAATTATTCCGTTGATTTTTTGTTAACTTTCCTTTTAAAGTTATTAAGTTTTTTTAATAAATACCTTGAACTTATTGACATCAAACAAATAAAATTTTCAACTCATTAAAATCAATAAACGCGACGAACTTCCATGCTCAAAATTTCCTTAGACGTTTTTTTAACCAACACATCCTTACAATTATTAAACAAAATGTATATACCATTTCTCCTTCAACGTATTATTAGATCAGTAACAAACAATAAAAAAAATGATTATATATCATTTATATTATTCATTATTTATTTTTCATATTCAATGAGAATTATAAGATAAGCTCAAATACATTTACTTTTCAGATTTGAATAACAACCACATGATTATAACAAACACATGTCATTTTCATTTTGAATCCGAAATTAAAATTATAGTTAATAAAATGGTGTATTTTTTTTTCGTTTTATTGGTTCATTGTCATTTGGAACCGATTTGTTGATACATGGAACGAAATTTGGTATATCTTTTTTTCATTTTACAAGTGTAAAGTTTATTTGTTCAAAAAATGTGGGTTCTTCATTAAACTAACTCCCCAAAAAATCCAAATTTCAAATATAACCTATAAAAAACTTATTTCAAAAAATGACCTCCATTTAGCACTACACACAGGTGCATGGAGGGATGTTGCAAAAAAAAAAAAATTCGAATGATGTGACTTCTCAGCCTTCTATAGGATCACTCTGGCTCGACATGACCATGCATGCATCGCATGACCCTTACGCACCGGCTGGTGCGTGGTGCGTAAGGGACCCACACCCAAGTTGCTTTTTTCATTTTCAATATGCACCTTCCCGATACAACATTTATCTTATTTTGTTTTTTTCTTCCTCGAACCCCATTATATATACAAACCTATATTTCTCAATCACCAACACAAAACCATGACTTTCATCTTCACTCTAGGACTATTTTTCCACATTCTATGTCAAACCTTAATATAATCTCATTTTTACACCATCGACTTTAAATATTCAGCTACCTCTTTCACTGTTATCGACTGACATTTTATATGGTAAGTATTCTTACATTAAACAAAAAACATATTTTTATTTCAGGCTAATTTGGATTCATATGTTATTTTTGTAACATCTTTATATTATATCTACCAGGAGGATTATTATGAAGCATTTGTGAATATAAAATCAAGTATTGAAATTTCCAATAAAATTTTGAGGGCATTCCGGAGGTCGACAAACATACCACAAATATTTAGGAGCACTTGTTTCGGTCAGTGGCTCGATATCCGGTCAACACATCAAGATCCGATACTTGTGCATTTGATGTTACAAATGCAAGTGCCACCACTAGAGCAAGACCGTAAAGAAGCATTATATTTTTAATGTTGGGAGATGTCTTTTACGTTTTGGGAGAGAAGAATTTTGTCTCATTACCGGTATGAAATTTGGCCCGAAGATTCCTTCGTTACCAGAGATAATAGAGTCGTCATTTGGAATCCGGGTTTTAGACCTTGATGAAGATCGTTTAGAACGTTGATATTTGATAATCGGTTCTTTAGGCTTCACATTAGGGACTGGTGTTGGTAATAGGGGAAGCATGCCTAAAAATAAATTACAACTCACCGGACCACTAATATTACCCAATCAACATCTTCTTTATCTTCCTCGTCTGCCCCTTCTTTATCTTCCGTATGTGTTTTGCTATCACTACTATCTGATTGTAACCCAAGATATTCATCTGTATTGGGATAATATAAACAATCCCCCAAGACAGCGCCATATTTAGGATCAAGATCAACCTTATATTTCTCATATGCATTTTCAGTGTCATCTAAATTGGCCGCATATCCTTCAACAGAAATTTCAGAAATACGAATGCCATAATCAGATGGTAGATCATGGTATTGGTACATAGGGCAACTTTTGTATGACTTATATGGAGTGTTGTGCGACTGACATGGATTTTCATATGACACCTGACTTTGAAATGGGTGATACTGAAATTGGTACGTTCCATGTGGAGTTTGACACAGTTAATACTGAGTTTGGTACGATTGATATGGAGTGCTAGAAGATGCCTCATCACTTTGGAATGATTGGTATGGAAGGTGTGGAACCATGTATTGCCTGTAACCCGACTCACTTTGGCTAAATGGAATGAGTGGAAGTATATACTGGGGGTGGTCCGGCCCATACACAGTAACTAGAACAATCTCTTGGCTTTGAGTTTGATTGATTGTTTTCAGCACTACGATTATAAACATACAATCTTAAGGCTTGCGGTGAAATATCCATACCAATGGCCAGAGAATGTCTCGTATCATCGGTATCAAATAACTCGACAACGGAGCCAGATGATGGAGATTTATACGTTAAATTAAAGCGATTTTGTAAATATGGTAAGTTAAATTTTATAGCTAAATGTGATCAAACCTAAAAATGTTTAGTGTATCGGCAACAACATAACCTCTTTTTGCGTTTCTAGAATATAATCTATCACGTTGTTGATTAACTGCCATGAACCTACACTAAAAACAATACCTTAATTTTCTCAATGACAATTGACATTGATTCTTGAGAGTTTAGATAAGATAATAATGTAATTATCTTAGAATGTACCAGTGATGTTTAATGAAAATCATATATATATATATATATATATATATATATATATATATATATATATATATATATATATATATATAATTAAAGCGATTTTGTAAATATGGTAAGTTAAATTTTATAGCTAAATGTGATCAAACCTGAAAATGTTATATATATAGGCAACAACATAACCTCTTTTTGCGTTTCTAGAATATAATCTACCATGCTGTTGATTAACTGCCATGAACCTACACTAAAAACAATACCTTAATTTTCTCAATGACAATTGACATTGATTCTTGAGAGTTTAGAGAAGATAATTATGTAATTATCTTAGAACATACCAGTGATGTTTAATGAAAATTATATATATATATATATATATATATATATATATATAGGGGAGCGATCAAATAAAAACCACTCAATTTGGAAAAACCGTAAAAACCTTATTCCACCAATCATAATTTTTCATTTTATTCATTTTTTTTTGTAATTATGAGAGGTTGATTAATCATTTTTATTGTGGAAGATGTTAATCATAGATATTATCATCTTCATTATTTTAATTTTAGAGAAATACATGAAACAGTTTCATTAAAATTTCATTAAGTAGTATATGAAACAATTTCATAACCATATATGAAACAACTTCATCAAAAAAAAAGTATTATATGAAAAAATTTCACAAGAATAAACAATGAAATCGACGGATGAGAGTAGTTTTTACGGTTTTACAAATTAGAATGATTTTCATTTGATCGCTCTTATATATATATATATATATATATATATATATATATAGGGGTTCATTCAAGGGAGACTGTTTAGTTTGTGATAACTGTGAGATCCAATCTCAACCACAAATCAATGGACTAACTAAACAACTAATATTTTTGGTAATTTAACTTAAAATTATAATTAAAGGGCATTTTAGGTATTTTAATTTTTTTATCTCTCCTCTTTATCTCTCTCTCCTACCTTCGGCCTCCAACAAACTCCATGTGATACTCAAAATACACCAAGATACACAATGTAATACCCAAAATACATATAATGTGATACCCAAAACACACAAAGTAAAACTTTGAGACCAGTGATATCAGCTGTGGTACCAACTGTGGTACCACTGTGATACCTACGTTGTATACATATGTATGTGTGAACAATGTGCACAACGTTTGTTGTATATGTGCAGTTTGTATATGCAATGTGTATGTGTGCAATGCATGTTGCAGGCTTAAAGGTTGGGTTGGAGAAGAAGGTTGGGATGGAGATGACCACAAGAGTGGAGGGTTTTTCCTGAATGGAGGGTGATCGATGAGGGTGTTTGAAGGGAGTGTCAATGGAGATGGTGGTTAGTGGCGGGGATGGGGAAAGGAGATAAGTAGTGAGGGGGTCACAAGGACAAAGATGGGGCTAGCTGTCGGGAATGGTCACAGGTGAATGTTTAGTGGTTGATCATCGGAGACGACGTCTTGGTCAAATAAGATGACCGAATGAGGTCACCGGAATGGTGGTGGGTGCCAAAGAAGGCCATTGGATTTGGTCCCTGTGTGTATGTGTGTGTATATATATGTATATATACATACATATATTAAAATAATTAAACTAATTAAAGTAAATTAGAATATTAAACTAATTAAAGTAAATTGTGTTGATCCTCTCTCTCATTGATTTGATGATAATCCATTTTACCCTATTCGAAATATTTATGTTTCTGTTTTCAGTTCCAGCAATCATCACTGAGTCTGTTCAGTGATCGCTTAAGAACTTGTAATGTAAATCCAATCAGCAACAGCGATACTTCAAGAAAACAAAACTCACACCAAAGAACCTTCAGCTAAAGTCGAAGACTGAAGCTGAAGATTAGAGACTGGCGAGTACGTGATCTGAAGCGGTATTAAGTGATTACAGCTTTGTCTACATATGTGTGAAGACTGCCCAAGCCTCAGCGAACGTTGAAGAGACCTTCAGGTTATTCCAGCATTCAACAATAAAAAAAAGCTTGTTAAGCACGATTGTTTTTGTCTTGTCCTTACACACACAAAGAACAAACCCATACCCTTTCTAAATGTTAGTATGATATGAAGCAGACTAGTTGACTCTATTATCCACCAACTTTGTGAAAGAATGTCTGCTCATGAATAGACTTTTTGTACTATTCACTGTAGCAAAGGACAAACCTTCCTCTTAAGGCTTGACACGAGTTCTAACCCTACCACGTTGCATTAAATGTGCATTTAATGCAATGAGTATAAATAGATGTGTTCTATCTCAATACAGAGATATATACTCACACTCTTACTCTGAACTTACTTACACTTAAGTAAAAGAACACACACACATCTAAGAACAAACACACTCATCTTCAAGAGCAAGTTAGAATCTCTTTGTTATATTCTAAATAGTTCTTTCCCAGATAGAACTCACTTTCCTCTAGGTCTTTTACAGCAAATCCTTTCCTTATTTGCTAAGAATTAGTGTGTTACTTTAGATTGTTTAGATAGGTTTATTTAACTTATCTTTCCGCAAACAATCTTGTAAAATCTGTATTGATCCTTTCTTATAAATATATATTTTAAATTTGAAAAGTTCATGTGTTTGTATTCATCCCCCCCTTCTACAAACTATTGTACACATATTGTAAACCCTTACGAGACCAACAAATTGAATAATCAACACGATTTACTAATTTATCCTTTATTTTATTTTAGTAAATAACCTTATCAAAAATGAGTGGCTCATATTGAACCTCACAGTTACCACAAGCAATCTAGTTATATATATATATATATATATATATATATATATATTACACACATACACACACATATATATACACACACACGGGGCATAAAGGAAAAATGATAAAAATAGGAGTCAAACTAAGGTGGGGTGCCAGGTGGACCCTTTACGCACCAAGCACCCGTCAGTGCTTAACCGTTAGCCGCCGCCGACGAGAATCCGGCATGAAAGATTATATCATCAGATTTTGTGATTTGTTTTTCCTAAAAAGCTACCCAAAACATAATACTATCAAACTAAACATTTAGAATATACGAACATCTATTCCTAACCAACCGATTTTTAGACAAAAAACATCTAAACAAATTTGTGTTTTAAATAATAATTTGAATTTTTAAATTTAATAAAACAAATTTAAAACTCAAGAATTTGGTGAAGGTGGTGGTTGTGGAATGTGGGAGCATGTGGATTTTAATCAAAATTAGATTGAAATAAGAATTCGATGATGTTAGGTGAAAGAAAATAATAGGTTACTTACAATAAGAATTGAAGTAAATTATGGTATGAATTTAGTCGACAAGTTGGTTGATGGATACAAGTTAGATGATGCATTGGGCATCACATCAGATGTCCTGATTAATTCAATCGCTCATTTTTCTGACAGATGAAATTAAAAATATGTTGTTTTTGCATGTAAAATATATGTTACCATGAATAGATTTTGTAATTTCATATGTTTTATAAATGGCAAACAAAGTTTATATGCTCATGACATATATTGCTTAAAGTTATTGAATATGAAAAGTAACGGAAGGTAAATGAAAAGTTTTTTATACTATTTCAAAAAGTTATTGAATATGTTTGAAGAATTGGAGTTGATGGTTTTTGATGAAAGTGTTACGGATGTTTCGATAGTTGGGGAGATGTGATTTATTTATGATTGGAAAATTAGTTAATATGTTAGCTGTTGATTGAAAATCTAGTTGTTGTTTGATAAATTAACTTGTTAAATAAAAAATTAACTGATATTCAAAAGACAAAAAATAGATTAAAATAACCGATAACATCTAACCGTATGTCAATATAAGTATGAACTTTTTATTAGATATTTTTTTTCTTGTTTGTTAGTTGCCCATTTAATTTCAAATATTTGTCTACCAAACTTATTCTTTCATTTATGAAGACACATATTAATTAATTAATTTACATGGGGCAGTTCCATTAGGAATTTAAAATTATAAATATTGTAACATATTCATAATGAATGTGTGATTCATGATGAATAATACATTAATGATAAATATTCACGTAACATATTGTGGACGATTCTCAGGTTCATAATCCATTTTTGAGTTTCTAATATAATTTCCTTTAAATTTACATATTTATATGTTATTAAACTCATAAACTGATATTTATATATGGTTGTTATATGTTTTTGTCTCCTCATTCAAAAAACAATTTAAATATTTAATAATTTTTTTTCTCGAAAATATGAATCATTTTCTTCATGTAACAAATATTTTTCTCCAATTAACGTATTCAAATCTTAATTTTCTATTAAATTACAAAGTATAGTGACGAAGACTATAATTAATATGTTTAAGTGACACAATCCATACTTTTGGTTTTGGGTAAACCACAGTTCAAATTACTATAAAAAACAAGAAAAAAAAAAACAATTAGAATTAATTAATAATTAATGGAACTTTCTTCTAAGCATTCTTGTCCTCAACTACCAATGGCTTAATGGGAAAGATGCATTATTCTTTGGTACCCATCTCCCCCAACGGTAACATTATCGACCGTTGGAGATTGGGGCTATAAAAACTTTTTATGTATCTATTATTTTTCCATTTTCTATATACTTAAATGTTTGGTATATAGGTTTTTTAAATTGGTAAAAAGTTTTTTTTTAAATATATATATATATATATATAT
>NC_037539.1:29067672-29070777 GCF_001531365.2 Cynara cardunculus var. scolymus
TATATATATATATATATATATATATATATATAATGTTTTTTTTATCTCAAGTTGTTCTTGACTGTCTTGCTCTCATTTATTCCAAAGATCATACATTTGAACGAAAAAAAAATCCATGACAAACACCATTATTAACATAGYATAGCATAAAGTCAAGCATTTCCATTCCAAGACAACTTTTTAAGTAAAAGACATGTAGATACATATTGTTTTTAACYATCCAACGCTCCATAATCATTACCCACATCTCATTTCAATTTTTAAAGTGAAAATGACAACAATATATCCAATGACAACAATTACATCCATTAACTTCAAACCAACAATATGCAAATTCATCAGATCCTGCAGCTTGAAAACCATGACTTCATCTTATATGATGTTGCAGCACATTTATCAGTTGAAAAATCTCTATCCACCAAACCCTTTCAGCATATAAGCAACCATGCAGCAAATTTGCCAGTGAGACAAAAAAAAAACAGTTTAGCAAAACACGGAACCAATAACAAAAATAATCGAATGAAGCAAAACTTGAAGGCAAACCAAGCAAGTCAGTTGAACCAAGAGCTGTGGAAACCCATCTCACCACTGGGGAAATTTTAACCCCTGAGCCATCATCAACCATCAGATCTGAACCAACAACTGAGATTAGCAATAGAAACAACATCATCTTCATACTTGGAGATGATAAACCCGGAGATGATAAATTTCAATCCTGGAGATGATAAATTTGTACAGGAGATGTAGAAATCGAGCGGAGATTTCAAACCTGATATTAATTACTATAAACTTACAAATGCTCTCTTTTGAAGAAATACAGCATCATAAGCTCGATGCATGGTCTGGAAACCGATATACCCTGCATTAAACACCCCATTTGACCTTGCACATCCAGAGAAAGCAAGCCARAGTACTGCAAAATCATTTGCACCTGACATCAAAAAGTATAGTCCTCCAATTGATAATAGTGCAWACAAACTCTCAGAGTATCTACAAAAGTAAAGTGCTGGTTTCAGATGACAATCATAATTTGATCATTAAATATCAACAGGAAGACAAAGAATAGTACATGGACGAATAGAATATAGATGCTGGATTGAAGCAAAACAAGATTGATGCTCTCAGTGTTGCCTCCGAATCCTTCAGAATAATAATAGAAAGCCTTTAGCAAGAGGAAACAAGAAAACTGTCAGGGAAAGAACACAATGTCTAATGATTACTGGACAAATAACAATTTGGATTCCTTTTAAACAGGTTGCATAGACTTTTACATTGTTGGTATGTCATATAAAATTTCTACATCAACCACAACTGAGAGAAAGAAATGCAACACATAGGGTTGTTTGATGTAGAGTTAAGACAATCACCTATAAAGAAACAGTGCAGGAAAAACAAATGACATGTTGCTAAGTAAATATCCAGACAACGCCAACACAKCCCTGTGTCCAACAAGTGGAATCAATGGCTGAAGAACTGCAAATTTGGAAATGACAAAGCTTTCAAAATATATAGAATCAATAAGAAAATCCATAAATTTAATTACAAAATAATTCAATGGCAAGAAAGACAAAACCTCGTAAGTACCATGATCATTTTATTCCAGTATGTAAAATCAAATCCATCTGACATTTGATTAGGAAGCAGTTGAATTAGCTTGTTCACAAGTATTTTTGGTGGGTGGTGTTCAAGCATGGGAGCAAAAAGATCATGTTAAATGTGTCTTGCACACATCTTAATGGTGGGTGAGACCCATCCAAATGTACTTGCAGGCCCAAGCCTATGCCCATGATGCTCACTCCTTGACTCAACTCACTATAGCCGACTCTACGAAAGATTTTGCACATTAAACCGAACTTGAGACCAATTCTAGCGAAAAGCACACATACACATACAAATCAGTCCAGTAATTTCGTTGAACTGAACGGTTATATATCTCTGATTAGCTAAAAACATGTCATTTACAAACTTTGCACATTTATTGTGAA
Organism: Cynara cardunculus var. scolymus; assembly: GCF_001531365.2. Lineage (NCBI taxonomy): Eukaryota > Viridiplantae > Streptophyta > Magnoliopsida > Asterales > Asteraceae > Cynara > Cynara cardunculus. The sequence goes on from NC_037539.1 coordinate 29,069,658, forward strand.
ACCATAGTAAAGCTCATACATATAAACTGATTTTTGAGAAAGAGTTTTTACTTGCAAATGAAAAAACCATCTATATAACAACCAAACAGCCCTGTTTGGTTGTTATTTTCTGCACAAGTAAAGGGCTGTATAACAACACRAAATCAAATAGTGCAAGCCAACAACCAAAACATGACATACGAAGAAATCGCAAGAAGAAACCACGCCACAAAAGCCAAAGCTATGGAGATCTGAAATGTATTACATGATAGTAGGTTGTGTGATCTGCATATATCTGTGTCTTTCACGAACAAAACCATGACTCCAGCTGACGAACAAGCAGCTGCAAGCGATRGAATCRCTGTCACMTGAGTTTCACACATATATATAAACATATGAGTTCAAACTATAACCATAGAGCATGCTCCAAAATGGGATTATATTCATTGGTTTTGTTAATTATGATGGTGTTTAAAAGTCATATAAAAAGTGAGAGTAGCTGCTAACCCAGTCACCAACCACAAGAAGGCTCAAGAAGATATGATTGTGCAGATCTTTCTTTAACCTTAGTGCATGGATATCAAGGCAGGCAAGTCCAAAACTCCACAACACTTTGTAGTCCCATTGCTGCAATTAGATAGCTGAAATTAAAGATAAAACAACAGATTATGATCAAGCTATATATATATACCAATCAATCAGACAGACAGACAGACAGTGGATACATAATGCATCAAAGAACAATTCTTTATACCAACAAAATCTAGTCAAGGGCTTATTCATTCTTGGTTTCATGCACACACAAACACACACACACACACACACACTAAATCAAGAACAATCCAGATTAGGATACTCTTGAAATTAGATAGCACAAAAGGCTGCTATAAATGCAAAATGTTCTTTCCAAAATTATAAATTAAGCATTTTAGAAATTCATAAGACCATTTTAGATCTAAAATTTTCAATTTTGAAAAACTGTAGACACACAGACATTGGTCRRAACAATGTACTCACTAATTTTTAGATCTAATCCCTCTGATTGATAACACACACAGAGACTTGTGGCACGCATGTACTCACTCTTCTCTCTTTACAAACAGGAGCAAACTTACAACGGGGATGGGGGTCGGCGCTGCTG
>NC_037539.1:29070877-29073006 GCF_001531365.2 Cynara cardunculus var. scolymus
TTTGATGGATAGTATTGGGCTTTAACGGATCGTATTAGGTTTAAATGGATCGTAATGGGTTTTGATGGATTATATTGGGTTTTAATCGATCGTATTGGGCTTTAATGGATCGTATCCGACTTTAATTAATCATATTGGGCTTTAATGGACCATATTGGGCTTTAATGAATGTTAGTTGAGCTTTAACGGTTCTATTGAGCTTTAAAGAATCGTATTGCGCATTAATGGACCGTATTGGGTTTTAATGAATGTATTGGGCTTTAAAGAATCGTATTGCGAATTAATGGACCGTATTAAGTTTTAATGGATGTATTGGGCTTTAATGCATCATATTGGACTTTAGTGGATGTTAGTTGTGGCTGAATGGACCATATTGGGCTTTAGTGGACCGTATTGGGTTTTAATGGACCGATTGAGCTTTAATGGATCGTATTGGACTTTAATGAATCGTATTGGATTTTAATAGATCGTATTGAGCTTTAATGGAAGTTAATTGGGCTTTAATGGATTGTATTGGACTTTAATTGGTCGTATTGGGCTTTAATGGATCGTATTATGCTTTAATGGATCGTATTGGGCTTTAATAGATCGTATTGGGCTTTAATGAATTGTGTTGGGCTTTAATGGATTGTGTTGGGCTTTAACGGATGTTAGTTGGGCTTTAACGTTACTATTAGGCTTTAATGGATTGTATTGGGTTTTAACTAATCGTATTGGATTTTAATGGATCGTATTGGGTTTTAATGGATCGTATAGAGCTTTAATCAATCGTATTGGGCTTTAATGGATCATGTCCGGCTTCAATGGATCTTATTGGGCTTTAATGGATGTTAGTTGGGCTTTAACGGTTCTATTGGGCTTTAATGGATCGTATGGGGCATTAACGGATCGTATTGGGCTTTAATGCATCGTATTGGGTATTAATGGACCGTATTGGGCTTTAATGGATCGTATTGGGCTTTAATGGATCGTATTGGGCTTTAATGCATCGTATTGGGTTTTAGTGAATGTTAGTTGTGGTTTAATGGATTGTATTGGGCTTTAATGGACTGTATTGGGTTTTAATGGATCATAATTAGACTTTAATAGATCGTATTGGACTTTAATTCATCGTATTGAGCTTTAATAGATGTTAGTTTGACTTTAACAGTTCTATTGGGCTTTAATGGATTGTATTGGACTTTAATGGATCGTATTGGGCTTTTAATGGATTGTATTAGGCTTTAATGGATCATATTGGGCTTTAAAGGTTTTATTGGACTTTAATGGATTGTATTGGGCTTTAACGGATGTTAGTTGTGTTTTAACATTTCTATTCGGTTTTAACGGTTTTATTTGGCTTTAATGGATTCGTATTGGGCTTTAATGGATCGTATTGGGCTTTACATGATCGTATTGGGCTTTAATGGATTATGTTGGGCTTTAATGGATCGTGTTGGGCCTTAATGGATCTTATTGGGAGTTAATTGATCGTATTGAGCTTTAATTGATCGTATTGGGCTTTAGTGGATCGTATTTGCCTTTAATGGATCGTATTGGGCTTTAGTAGATCGTATTTGCCTTTAATTGATCGTATTGGGTTTTAATGGTTGAATAATAACAATAATTTTAAAAATATATAATAATTAATTATAATAATAGTAGTAATAATAATAGTAACTTTGGTGGTACTAATATTAATAATAATAATAATTTTAAAAAATAATACTAGTAATAATAAATTTAATTACCAGCGGGTAACCGGTGAATTTGTCCGTTGAAAAACAAAAATTTCAAGAAAACCGGTTAATTTTAAAAAATTCAAAATTTTTAAACAATTTCCGGTGGACACATTCTCCGGTGAGCTCATAACAAATAAAAATCCCATCTCCCTCCGATCGACAACCGCTATCATTACCAAAAAAACCCAAAAACCGGTCACGCTTTGAAGAAACCGGCGACGACCCCGTTACCTGCCGTCGACCACCTCCTTCAACTCCGGTATGTATATAAATATATATATATATATATATGTATGTTTATATTCTCTATGTATATATATACATATATATATATATATATATTTTCTGTATGAATATATATATATATATGTTTATTTATGTATGAATATATATATGTATCATGTATAT
>NC_037539.1:29073054-29091509 GCF_001531365.2 Cynara cardunculus var. scolymus
ATATATATATATATATATATTTATGTATACATATGTATGTATCATGTATATATATTTCTGTCTGTATATATATATATATCATGTTTATGTATCATGTATATATGTATTATGTATATGTTAGTTTATCAAATTGATTTTTTCAGGTTTGTCAATTAAACATTTTGTAATGTAGTTGCCAACATGAAAGTTTCCAATCAGATTAGTCTTACCAATTGATTTCCCATGTTAAACTTGAGTTTGCATTTTACACTCATCAATCTATTTCTTCACAGGAACCTTCATCAACTAATATTTTTTTTACACATTTTTCAATATCAAATTCATAGTTCTAATAATTCGTCTTATACTTTTCTTTATGCATATTCATATACTTTAGATGTCACAAACGCTTAAAACACAAGTTTATTAGTGCTAACAAATTGTTTTGTCAAGTATCAAAATTCAAGAAATTGAGGTATATTTGGTGTTAAAAATGGGTTGCCAATTGTTGGGCAAACGTTAGGACTTGTATTTATAAACGAAATTGAGGTATATTTTGTATTAGAAATGGGTTGTCAGTTGTTGGACAAACGTTAGAACTTGTATTTATAATTCTAATCGAGGTATAATTCTAGTTGAGGTATAATTGGTGTTAGAAATGGGTTGTCAATTGTTGGGCAAACGTTAGGATTTGAATTTATAAACGAATTGAGGTATATTTTGTGTAATAAATGAGTTGCCAATTGTTGGACGTTAGAACTTGTATTTATAATTCTAATTGAGGTATATTTTGTGTTAGAAATAGGTTGCCAATTGTTGGGTAAATGTTAGGACTTGTATTTATAATTCTAGTTAAGGTATATTTTGTGTTAGAAATAGGTAGTCAATTGTTGGGCAAACGTTAGGACTTCTATTTATAATTCTAATTGAGGTATATTTTGTGTTAGAAATGAGTTGTCAACTGTTGGGCAAACGTTAATACTTGTATTTATAATTCTAATTGACGTATATTTTGTGTAAGAAATAGGTTGTCAATTGTTGGACGAACGTTAAAACTTGTATTTATAATTCTAATTGAGGTACACTTTGTGTTAAAAATGAGTCGCCAATTGTTGGCAAATATTAGGACTTGCATTTATAATTCTAATTGAGGTATTATTGGTGTTAGAAATGGGTTGGTAATTGTTGGAAAAATGTTAGGACTTATATTTATAATTCTAATTGAGGTATATTTGGTGTTAGAAATGGGTTGTCATTTGTTGGGCAAACGTTAGGACTTGTATTTATAAACGAAATTGAGGTATATTTTCTGTTATAAATGGGTTGCTAATTGTTGGGCAAACGTTAGAACTTGTATTTATAATTCTAATTGAGGTATATTTTGTGTTAGAAATGGGTTGCCAATTGTTGGGCAAATGTTAGGTCTTGTATTTATGATTCTAGTTAAGGTATATTTTGTGTTAGAAATGGGTTGTCAATTGTTGGGCAAACGTTAGGACTTGTATTTATAATTCTAATTGAGGTATATTTTGTGTTATAAATGAGTTGCCAATTGTTGGTCAAACGTTAGGACTTTTATTTATAATTCTAATTGACGTATATTTTGTGTTAAAAATAGGTTGTCAATTATTGGGCAAACGTTAGGACTTGTATTTATAATTCTAATTGAGGTACACATTGTGTTGAAAATGAGTTGTCAATTGTTGGCAAATATTAGGACTTGTATTTATAATTCNATTTATAATTCTAATTGAGGTACACATTGTGTTGAAAATGAGTTGTCAATTGTTGGCAAATATTAGGACTTGTATTTATAATTCTAATTGAGGTATATTTGGTGTTAGAAATGGGTTATCAATTGTTGGGCAGACGTTAAGACTTGTGTTTATAAACGAAATTAAGGTATATTTTATGTTAGAAATGGGTTGTCAATTGTTGGTTAAACGTTAGGACTTGTATTTATAATTGTAATTGAGGCATACTTTGTGTTAGAAATGGTTTGCCAATTGTTGGGCAAACATTAGGGCTTGTATTTATAATTCTAAATATAGCAATTAATTAACTGACACATAATTTTATAAACTTGTAGCTATGTCGACTAATGCTGATAGATGATGGATGTATAATCAAATAAATAGGAACGAGACTATAAATCCCGCTTTCCTAGTCAAATTAGTTGGATTTTACTTTCTCTAATGAGCGATTTTACAACAAGATGTCCTTGTAAGAAATGTCAACTTTAAAAGTTTAAAAATAGAGACGAGATTCATAGATTTGTTAAGAAAAGGATTCATGATCAAATATAGTCGGTATGCACACGCTGAATTAGAACCCGAACTTCAACAACTACAACAAACAATAGTGGACGAAGATTATAATGAGTTTGATGATGTTGAACAAATGGTGATGGATCAAAATGTTCCACGTACATCAAGTACGTGGGACGAGCAAGAACCAAATTAACATGCAGAGTGTTTATATGATATGTTACGAGTTGCGGACGAGCCGTTGTGGGAGGGATTCTAGATATTTTCAAAGTTATAGACAGCGGCAAGGTTTTTGAATTGGAAGGCAGATTGCAATGTATCAGAGATAACCTTCAATCATAAACTTTCTATGGTAAAAGAAATGCTACCTGATGGTGAACAACTGGTTGGTAGCTTTTAGAGACAAAAAAGATGTTGAAGGAGTTTGGTCTTTCGAAAGAAAAGATACATGCTTGCAAGAACCATTGCATGCTATTTTATAAGGAATATGTTTATGATAATAGTTGTCGAGTATGTAGGGAGTCTCATTACAAGACAACCGGCTGAAACAATAAGGTGCCTAATTTGGTGTTGATTTATTTTCCGATTACACTAAGATTACAATGGTGGTATTTGTGTATGAAAATAGCAAAGGAGATGACTTGGTAGCATGATCATCAAACCAAGACGGGAAAGATGGTACATTCGAGTGAGGGGGAGGCTTGAAAACATTTTGACAGGATGTATCCCAAATTTGCTCAAGAGATTGGGAATGTTCGTTTGGGCTTATATACAGATGATTTCAACCCCAATAACTCGAACTCAAATCCATACCTATTATGGCCATTTTTTCTTACAAACTACAATCTACCACCTTGGATGTGCATCAAATACTGGAGCGTCTATTAGACCCCATCTTGTAAAGTGTAAGTAAGAAGTCTCTTACTCTAGTCTTTAGGACTTAGTCTTTTGAAGCGGTATGGACCAAGAGCTCTCAAGCAGAAGACATCAAGAGACAGAGCTCTTACTCAAGAGTTAAGTGTCTCATATACAGAGCCCGTGCTTTATTCCAAGGAAGATCAAGCCTTAAGCACCAAAAATGTTAAGTGCTTGATGCAAAGTTTCACTCTAGACACAGAGCCTCTGCATAGTACCTGCAGAGCCTTTGAGTCTTCTACTCCCATGGAATGCACGATGGTTCAGACTTTCCCGCAAGACCTCTAACAGATTCTAGAAGGCTTGACTCAGTCTGCTTCACTTTCCAAGGAACGTGAATGATAAGAACGCGGAATAAGAACTCAAAGTTTCAAGCCAAGATTCTAGGAGATTATGTTTGAGTTTAGTCGTATATAAGAAAGCATCCTCCTCAGGTTATAAGAACCTGATAGTGCCGAATTTGACTATAGCGAAACCTTGTGAGAATACAATTAGATTGAGAGATTTACTATTTATTTTTCTCATCTAATAAAAAGCTTCCGACTTATTCAAGTTCATCTTGCATTCATATTTTATCTTGAATACTTTGTTAAACCTTTACATTTACATAGCTTTTATTCCACTCATACTCTGATTTATCTTTGTTTTCTATAATTAAGAGGAATCTGGGTTCCAACAATTGGTGTCAAAGCCTGCTAATCAAAATAATTGATTAGACGATCGATATCCAACAAGGATATTCCTTTTAGTTTGGTTATTCATTTTTAAAACATATTTCATTCCGATCTTTGATCAATATTGTTTAAAAACATTTTCTTTGAGTATTCTTCAAATCTTTCAGTTCCAAAAACTAGACGTTTTTCACTTTCCTGTCAAACTCTTTTCAAAAATTCCTAAGACATGTCTAATCAGTCGTGGAACCCGATGTACAGTGCCAGTTCCCTCACAAAACCTCATACTCTCATTCGGGAAGAATATCCCCAATGGAAGATAAGAATGATCAATTTCTACGAAGTACGAGTCAATTTTAAATGGTCCTTTTGTACCCACAACCTTGATTCCAAGGATTCCTGCTATTGGTGACATGATCGAAGTACCCGCAAGGCTCGTCTCCAAGCTTCGTAGAGATTGGGATGATGAAGATAGAAGACGGGTGGAGATTGACCAAAAGGCCAAAAGGCTTTTAATCATGGCCCTTTCCAACGAGATTTTCCAATCTCTTGACGCCTGTGAATCTGCCAAGGATCTATGGGATCAATTGGCTAATCAACTTGAAGGAGGGATAAAGATGAAGAAGAACAGACGTCTTCAATGTCTTAATGAGTACAACAGCTTCCAAGCTCTCCCTGATGAGTCTTTCAAGCAGACTTATCACCGTTTCACACCCTGATCAACAAATGCAGAAAGTGAGATGCGATTAGGACTCAAGAAGAGAACAACATGCTCTTTTTGAAAAGGTTGAATGCTGAATGGGAAACTTGTCCATGTCCCTCCAAGAAAATCAAGACCTGGAGCAGTGGAGTCTTAATGATGTGTATGACACCTTGCAAGCACAGGAACAAGAGGTGCATACCAAGGTCGCTCTGGGTGGACCTCTGGCTCTAGTCTCTGACTCCAAAGAGACTGGGTCTAGTCAATCACTCAGAGAACGGAGATCAAAGGAAGATAGAAGGAGAGGGAAGAAGGATCTTGTAGTAGAGAGCGATAATGAAGACAGAGCTTCAAACTCTAAAGATGATGACATAAGTGCGTTCGCATAATCCTTGGCTCTCATTACCAAGGAATTTCAAAGAAAGTTTGGGAAGAAGATTTTCAACAAGAGAGGAAGTCGAAGTGATAAGGGAAGAAGCAGAGGCTTTGAAGGAAAGAACCCTTCTTCTCATCAAAACAAGAAGAAGGAAGAATAGTTGGACCAGAAGAAGCATGCTGTAAAATGCTTCAGATGTGGTAGAATGGGTCACTACTACAAGGAATGTAAAGGCCCTCTGGTGAAAGATGAACTATACTACAAAAATAAGTACAAGTACAATCGGCCCTAGAGGATTCTCATGGCCGAGCAAGAAAATTGGGTCTCTAACTCCACATCTGAAGAAGAAGAAGACCAAACTTACTTCTGTGGCATGGCTGTTGAGAATGAAGCATAAAAGTCTGGATCTGGCTTCGACTCCCAAGTGTGCTCTACCTCTAGTTATTCCCATTCTGATCTGGAAGAAGGTATCTCTATTTTAACCCAAGATTTTCTAAAACTACAGCAAAAACTCTATGTTGGAAAGTCAAAAAGAAAATCTTTAGAAAAAGAAAAATCGTTCTTTGAACGAGAAATAGAGTTGTTATCTGTAGAAAAGCAAGAGCTTTCTGTGGAAAAAGAAAAACTGTAAAAGATAAAACGTTCCACAGAAAATAGTCTTAAAATAAAGTGCTTAGAGCTAAAAATGGCGATACCGAAAAAGGATAAAGAACTTTTAGAGAAAGAGCGTGATAGGTTAAATTCTGAAGCTTTGAAAATTTATTTTCAAAAAGAAAGGGAATTCTTACACCAGAGCTTGAAAAGAAAAGAGCTCTTGATTAAAAAGTATCAAGATGCTCAGCGGGTGTATGAAAAGATAAACTCTCAACAGGATAGAGCAGGTATAGGTTATACAGACCTAAACCTCACCTGGAAGAAGAAATCTACTCTTGAGTCTGTGTTTAGGTTAGGGGCAAAGCAAAAACCTGATTTTCCGGCTTTGCATTAAAAACTCACCTTTTAAAATATGTAAACTTGAAAATGGGGCTAGAACTCAAAAACTGAAATTTGAAAATATTTTTTACTCTTTAAAAGGTATGCAACCAGTTGATTTAAACAACTTACAGAAGACAAAAAGAATTTTTTGTTTTGGCTCTCATAATCCTGAACATCTTAAATCAAGTGGTGATGAAGTCAAACCAAACCAGAAGAAACCAAGAGTTCATCGAAAGATGATTTTGTTAAAATTTTGGATCCAAATTTGATGGATGATTTTACAGAAAAGGTGAGACAAGTTTTTGAGCAAGAATTGTTTGAGGTCTTGAAACACCCCTCTGTATCTCATGTAGATAATTCTGAGAGTAATTCCTCATATATTTTTGGAAGTTCCTCCTCAATGCAACACAAGGATAAAGGAACTAGTGCAAGTTTATGAGAATCTCAAACTCTCAATGGTACCTCTGCGACTCAACATCCACAAAAGGATTTTCTTGACTCTGACTCCGAATCAGAGGTGGACTAGAGTAAAGAGCAAGTTGAGATATACATAGTGGAACCAGGACCAAAGGTTGTTAAACTTCCAAGTGGGATATCAAATAAATCTGTTCCAGTGATGGAGCAGAAGAAAAAGATCCCATATGTCCTGATTTCATGGACATGTGCTTAAAAGCCAAGTCTTCTCTAGAGCTTGAGAAGGAAAACAAGGCTAGGAAACCTAAACCTGTTACCTCTACATTAAAAGTTTCTAAACCTAATTCTTTAAAGCCAATTAAGCTCACTCCAAAACAAAAAGAAAAATTCGTTGCTAATTCAATATTAAAGTCCTTTGTTTTAGAGAGGCCTCTAAAGGCCAAAGGAGTGAGAGGGGACAAAGGAAGGACAGAGCAAACTAAGGCAAAAAATTCCAAAAAAATCAAAACTAGATAGGAAGTTCGTTCAAACTAACAATTCTAGGAATGATTGTAATAAGATATTTTATGAATCTAATAAACCTTTTTGTCATCAAAATTGTGTTTATACTTGTGAATGTCTCTCTCTGCTACAAAAATTAAAGCAACACCTTTCTAATCCCAATTACATTATCTCTGGGTCATCAAATATTAATTCCAAGAGGACCTAGAAGAAAAAGCAAACTCCTAAGGCCAAATCTGGCAAACCAGATCGCAAGTCTAGCAAATCAGGAGTTGAGACAGATACTCTCCCTAAACCTACTGTCAAGTCTCTAAGGCCTAATCATCGAGGACCCATCATAAAATGGGTTCCTAAATCCCTATAATTTGTTTTGCAAAAGCCGCATGTAGATATTTGGTATCTTGACTCCGGATGCTCAAGACACATGACTGGCAACAAGAGGTTACTCTCCTCATACAGAGAGAAAATTGGAGGACGAGTAACTTTTGGGGATAACATGTAGGGAGAAATAAAAGGCTATGCAGATCTTCACCAAGGTAAGGTTTCTCTGTCTAAAGTTGCTTATGTCTCTAGGCTTATACATAATCTTTTGAGCATAAGTCAACTTTGTGATTTTGGCTATAATGTCATGTTCCAAAAGGAAGTTTGTTCAATTATGTCAGATCAGGTCAGGAGTTGCTACGAGCCAAACGTAAGGGTAATTTATACCATATGAACTTCTCACCAAGAGATAATTCAGAGACACTCTATCTCGTATCTCGTATCTCGTAAATGTGAAGAGGCATGGCTCTGGCACCACAAGCTTTCTCATTTAAATTTTCAAAATATAGAGAAGCTTGTGAAGAATAATCTGGTTGACGGACTACCAGCAATAAATTTCGAAAAGGACCATCTCTGTCTTTCCTGTGAAATGGGAAAACTAAAAAGAGCATCCCACAAGCCAAAGACAGATGTATCCTGTGTTAGACCTCTACATATGCTTCATGTGGACCTCTGCGGTCCAATATCTGTGTAGAGTTTGTCTGGCAAAAAGTATATCCTTGTGCTTATTGATGAATTTACAAGATATACTTGGATTGAGTTTGTAAGGCAGAAGTCAGATGTCCCAGAGTTGTTGATCAAGATAATGACAAAGATTTAAGTCCTTCTACATAGCAGAATTCAAAAGCTGAGAAGTGATAATGGTACTGAGTTCAAGAACGCAAAAATTGATGTGTACCTTGACAAGGAAGGCATATCTCAGAACTTCTCTACTGCAAGAACACCACAACAAAATGGTGTAGTAGAAAGAAAGAATTGAACGTTAGTTGAAGCTGCAAGAACAATGCTTGCAGACTATGGTCTTCCAACCCATTTTTGGGCAGAAGCTATCTCAACTGCATTCTTTATTCAAAATACAGCAACTGTGGTTAAGAGACACATGAAGACTCCTTATGAACTCATTAACCAGAGAAAGCGTAATGTTAAATTTTTGCACATCTTTGGGTGCATATGCTTCATTTCAAATGACCGTGATCACCTTGGCAGGTTTGATAAGAAGGCCGTTGAAGGAAAATTTCTTGGATACTCTACATGCCAAGGCCTACAGAGTCTTCAATCTACGAACCAAGACTGTCATGGAGAGCATCAACATCTCGTTCGACGATAAAGAGCTCATGACTTCAGAGTACCTCATCTCTGGACTCGATTTTAACTCAAAGACTTCCAATTCTCTATCGAAGTCAAGGGAATTGGAACTCAGTCAATTATTTAAAGACTTCTTTGGAGATGAGAACATCTCTGCATGTGCACCCAGAGATGACTCTGCACGTGTTCATGAAGAGCCACAAATTGCAAGTACATCAATCTCTGGCCCTTCTAACACTTCTGCTTCCTCTTGTGATCAAGCTAATCCACAACTAGTGCCCTCTAGCTCTGGATCAGATCCCAGTCTTTTAGAGCTAGAGAACAATACCTCTGTCTATGAACCTGGTTCCTCTGTACCATCATCCAAGGGAGATCAAGCAGAGCCTTCATCACCTTCCATAAGCCAAATGACAAACATATCGACGGAACATGATCCAATGACTCCAACGTCTGTTCTAGCTCCAACGACAAGATGGACAAAAGATCATCCTTTTCATCAAATCATTGGTGAACCTTCAAGTGGTGTGAAGACAGGAGCTGCCACTACAAATGAATGTTTATTCATAAACTTTTTAAGCATGGCAGAGCCTAAGAAAGTTCATGAAGCCCTACAAGACCCTAGTTGGGTCGATACCATGCAAGAAGAGCTCCAACAGTTCAAGAGAAACAAGGTATGGACACTAGTTCCCTTACCAAGGGATAAAATTGCCATTGGCTGTAAGTGGGTTTTCATGAACAAGAAGGATGAGGATGGCATCGTAGTTAGAAACAAAGCCAGACTCTTTGCAAAAGGCCACTGCCAGGAAGAGGGCATACACAATGACGAGACCTTTGCTATAGTTGCAAGGCTAGAAGCTATACACTTATTCCTAGTCTTCTCTACACATAAGGGATTCCGAGTCTATCAAATGGACGTTAAGTCAGCCTTCCTACATGGTAAGCTGAAGGAGAAAGTCTACGTTCAACAACCTCCGGGGTTTGAAAGTTCCACACACCCAGAGTATGTCTACTTTCTAGACAAAGCTCTGTATGGACTTAAACAAGCTACACGAGCCTGGTTTGATCGTCTTTCATCATTTCTTTTATCAAATGGTTTTAAAAAAGGTTAAATAGATACTAATTTGTTTATTAAGAGGCATAAAGGTGAGATGCTTCTAGTCCAGATTTATGTGGACGACATTATATTTGGTTCAACGAACCAGATACGCTGTGATAAGTTCTCTGCTTTGATGAAAAGTGAGTTTGAAATGAGCATGATGGGAGAATTAACATTCTTCTTCGGCTTGCAAGTAACACAAAGAGAAGACGATATCTTCATTACCTAAGCTAAGTATGTCTCTGACATATTAAAGAAGTATCAACTCCATAACTCTTCCACCATGAGAACACCAATCGCAACGGGGACAAAGCTTGATGCAGATCCATCTGGAAAACCGGTGGATGTCAAGACTTACCGTGGCATAATTGGATCACTACTGTATCTCACGGCTAGTCGACCAGATATCATGTTTTCTACTTGTCTCTGTGCTAGGTACCAAGCAAATCCTAAGGAATCTCATCTGTCTGCTGTAAAAAGAATCTTTCGATATCTTAAAGGGACTCAATTTTTGGGTCTCTGGTATCCTAAGCATTTTGGGTTTGATCTTATCACATATACAGATTCTGATCATACAGGATGCAAACTTGATCGAAATAGTACTTCAGGAAGTTGTCAACTGCTTGGCAACAAGCTCATTAGCTGGGCATCCAAGAAGCAGAACTGCGTATCTACTTCAACTGTAGAAGCAGAGTATGTAGCTGTAGCAAGTTGTTGTTCTCAAGTAATTTGAATGAAGACTCAACTCAAAGACTACGGCGTTGAGTTCGACAAGATTCCAATCCTCTGTGACTCTGAAAGCGCGATTGCGATCACAGCAAATCTAGTACAACACTCAAAAACAAAGAACATCGATGTACGTTACCATTTCATTAAAGACCATGTAGAGAAAGGTACGATTGAAATGTTCTTTGTCAATACAGATCATCAACTTGCTGAAAAGATATTCAATTTCTTAGTCAGCAAGTTGGGAACGCTCAATCTTCATTAACTCAGACAGAGCCTCTGCATCCTTCTCGAGCATATTTCTATTTGATACCTATTTATTTTATATTGACTATGAGACAGCCTCTGCATCTACTATGCAGAGTCTCTTGCTTGAATCTTTTATCTTTTTGTTATATAGAGCTTATGTATATACAATACAGAGTCTCTATACCTTGTTCACCATGCTTGTACACTTCTTATGATTTTGTGATCCAAGCATAGTTCAAGGAGGAGAAAGCTCAGATAGCTTAATTCAAGGGGGTGCACCGGATCATCGGCCATACAGAGCCTTTGTATGTACTATACAGATCATATGTCTTTAAAATTCCAAATTTAAAAGAGAGAAGATATGTATAGTCCAACCATGAGTCTCTGTGTGAGTTCCTAAGGTATGCAATCCTTTATAGCCATACTCTGTTTCATTTCTTATCTCATGTTCAACTCTTGTGTACAGCAACTCTGCATCTCTCATACAGAGTATCTGTCTCACAATGGCTGTTATCTTTCTCTATGAACCAGAGTATGTGTTCTCTTATTATTTTTTTCTAAGTGTTTTACCCCAAACAGAGATTTCCTTCCATTCTTATTTTGTTAAAACTCTGTTTGAAAAACTCTTATCTTTTATTTGAAGGCATAAGTATTTATTTAATACTTTTTTAATGTAAGTTGTCACTTACAGAAGCTCACCATTTGTATCCCTAATTTTTCAGATAAGGGAGGCGGGATGCACAGCTTGTCAAGCCACGTGGCTTCTCCCCACAAGCTTGTGCAGAAACCGCTTCAGTTTTTGACGCTTCAGGGCGATTTTCACTCGAGCGCCTATTAGAAAATCCTTATTTAAATGAGTAATTATCCCCAAAATCAAATTTCCTTACGCTTTCAAAATCTCCCAAGATTATTCCTCTCAAGTATTCTCTTCCAAGAACTCAAGAACTGTTTCAGCCATTGACGAACTTCAAGCTCCAAAAATCATCAAATCCAGTTCGATTCCATCGATTTCCATTGCAAGTAAGTTCTTTGAACTCAAATCCCTTCTAAAAACACGACATCAAGAACCGATTAAAGAATCCTTCTCAAATCCTAACTTTTCCCAAAAACCCAAATACCAGTCATTTTCTTCACCAAAAAGAGCTGCAAAATGTCAACATCTGATTCAAACAACTCCCAAACACATACCACCACCCTCAAATCCATTGAGGGAACAATCCAAAACATCATTCCCCCTTCCTTTGAAACCCAATAACCACTCCCTTTACCTGATCTTGGACAGTTTCGACTCCAAGTTTCATCCGATTGTCAACATCCTTCACCATCACTTTCTGAACCCTGTCCTTACAAACGTGGATGATAACGTTCCTGAACGATTCATTCAGGAATTTTGGCACTCCTGTGACATCACTAAATCCCAACGAAGGATTGTTGGTTATTTCTAAGTTCCCTCCACCAAGGAATACATCACAGTTCGTATTTCCAGGTCGCTGTTATCTCGCATTCTTCAACTACCAACCAAGACGGATCTTGGCTTGAGTGAATACGCACCACTCCCAACCGGGGATGAACTGGTGGCTTTTCTAAAGATGTTGGGGTATAACCAACAAATTCGGTACCCTTCACAGTGCCGTCGACAGTACCTGCCACCAATGTGGAACGTCCTGTTCAAATTGGTCAATCGCTCGTTGACGGGCAAAATTGACAGCCTCGACATGTGCTATTCTGCTGATTGTATATGGGATTTTCTTCGACCTTCCCCTCGACTACTCAAGGTTGCGATCGCCAAGAAGATCCCTTGATGTTTCCAAGGGAAAGGAGTTGCCAGCTCTGTTTTTCCCATGCTTTCTAGGTTTTCTCCTAAGACCTAGCATTGAGGATCAGAAGATCGACGTCGCAGGCCTTCCTATGCACAAGGTGCATGTACTCTCAACGTACAATCCTACTGTGCATAATGATGGCTATTCCGCTGAGAGGCCCATTCCACTGAAGCTGATGGCCTACATGAAGACGAAGGAGGTAAGAAGGACATACAGACATATACGTGAGACACTAGAACCAGTGCCTCAAACCACGACACACATAGGGACAACCCAAGAGGGAGAAGAGGCAGAAAGGCCTTTACTTAAGGGGGAGCAAGTGAGGAAGGAGAGGGAGAGGGATCAGAAAGGGAGGAGGTAGGAAGCCAAACAACAGAGGGAAGAGGAAAAGAAAAGGAGATAGAGGGTAGAACCAGAGAGGAGAGAGCAAGAAGAGAGAGCTAGGAAGGAGGATGAAGAAAAAAGAAAGAAAAAAGAGGCTCTGTGTCAACAAGAACAAACTTCAAGTTCTGACGCAGAGGACTCAAAGGAAGAGCAAGAAGCGAGTGAGGATGAGAGCTCTTCCTCATCTGAGAGCAATGAGGTGACGAGGGAGAAGAGGGAGTAGTTGCTTTGGCTCAGGAAAAGCCAGAGCAACCTAGGATGTTGAATAGGCACACTTATATCCCAAGCCCAAATCCCAATGCATCCACCCAATCTGACTCTGTTGGTCGAGCAACAAGAGTCATTGAACAAGATACGCACACCTCAAACCCTAACCAGGCTAACCAGCCAGAGGTTGCATCTGCCTCTGGCTAAGTCAACCAAAGGGGAAACCACATTGCAGGGCCCACCCTCTAAAAAGGGTGATACCTTTGAAAATACAAGTGGCATGTCTCCCCATGCCATGCCACTTTCCCATACAGAGGAATTCGTTTCCTCTGCACTAGATATTTATCAACCTTGTTTAGAGCAAGGATTAGGTGCACACAGTTTGGAGACTCTCGACAGGTCTCTTAGTCCAATCAATGAGGGTTCCTTTGCAGACTCTGAATCTATTGAGGATATCCCTCTTGACAGAACGACTATAGTGTCTTCTTCTCTAAGAGAGACACGAGGATCGTCCAAAAATCCTTCCTCGACCAACATCAAACAAGTCAAGACAGAAGGTGTCCGAGGAACACAGACTGAACCTGGCTCATGTGTTGAGCCAGAGGTTACCCCAACAGCATATGTCACAAAGGATGACTTCCAATCCTTTGCCACCACTGTGTTGTGCTCCTTGGACGAGCTAAAACTCAACATGGCACGTGCAGAGCCATCACCCTCTGCACCTGCTCTAAATGAAGTTCAATCATCCTTAGCAGAATTGAGAGTTGAGTCTTTGACGAATGCTACTCGTCTTGAACAACTAAAGGAATTAACGACAATCAACGCAGAGACCCTGCAAACGATTCTTACTCATATTCAGAGGGATGTTGCGTCTACTTCAATTCAAGATCAAACAGTGCTCATTCCTCTAAATGTCCCTGCTGACTATATCATCCAGACAGAGATGAGGGCTCTGGGTGATCGACTCCTTCAAAAAGTGGCAGACTACACCTCTGACTTCAATAGCGCGGCTAAACAGGTTGTCGTCAACATGCGGCAATCTTTGGCTGCTTTCAAGTTCAGAGCGGACGTGGAGATCATAAAAGCCACAAATGTCACATCAGACATCATCGACCTCTTCGATGCTAAGGTCAAGGCCATGGCTCCAGCTGAAGTGCAGAAGCCAAAGAAGAAGTTAGCAAAGCCATCCACTTGTGCAGAAGCCTTGAAGAAGAGAAGGCTTGACGACAGTGAGGATCCAGACCAGTATGGCCCTCTAAGTCGTCAAGAGGGGGAGAAATAGCCTGCAGCATCAACAAGTACCGTTCCTATTGTTGCCCCCTCTGCCTATACTCCTCAAGAGACAGCCCCTACGCCATTCAACCAACAATCTAGGCTTGTGCATGCACAAAAGGAGGTAGTCAGAGAAGAAACGGTGCCCTCTGCATCAGGAGTAGCTACGCCGGCAGAGCAAATGACAGATGAAAAGGATACCATCAAGCTCCTTTCAATCTATGCCTCTTCATCGTCATCAAGTTTATCATTCTCTACGGGATTGATACAGAAGAGGTGGTAGTGGTAAACATCATGGAGCCAGAGAAGAGGCAACAAAGAACAGAAACTGCTCCTCCTCCAATGGCAATCCCACTAGCCACCAAGTTTACCATTACTGCACCACCACCACACCGCAATACCTACAGAGCTAAGGTCCCCGTCCAAGGGACCAAAGTCAATACACCTGCGCTAAGGCAGGAGGCTCCAGTCAGAGCTAGCCAACCAAGAGCAAGCAGTAGCAGGCCTCGGAGCTCCAAACCATTCTTTGATCGAGTATAAGAGATCAGGGACCAAATGGATGTAATGATGAGGCCCATACCTCGTGAGAAGCCAATAAAGGACACTGCCGATAGTGAAGACTTGTTCCAATATCTCTACAGCCAGAAGAATGAGACGCCTACTCTAAAGATCAATCTCCATCCGATGGCTCAAGAGAATATCAGGCAGAGATTCATACGCCAATTTACTCAACTAATTTATGCAGTTCACTCAGTGGATGGCATCAAGCAGATCTTGGATATCAGAAAATGGACCTTTGCCCAACCAGATAGTCTTTCACGAATACACGATAGAAAGGTCCCATGGGCAGATCTGCACCTTCATAGATTGCGACCTTATCAATCTGAATCCCTGGGATCTTCTATCTTTGTACTTCTTCACCGATCGTAAGAGAGACAAGGGTATGAAATACGCTCTGGCTAACTCGACAGTACGGCAGACGGTGACGGACTTTCTCGACTACAGGAGTAAGATCGACTTCCAGGTAGCTCTGAGATATGGGGGTAGACCAGCTTAGTGTCACAGCACCGAACGAATAATTTGAAGGCAATAAGCATATCCCCTAGTGGACGGTGTTGGTGGAACCAGAACACGGGGTGATCTTTAGGAATGAACAAGGCAGAAAAGTGTTCTTCTATGAAGATCAGCGCTTTAAATACTCCAACTCAACTCTGCGGTTCATCAAGAACAATCTTCTAAGAAGTAGAGATATAATCTGGGGGCAAAGAAAAGGTCAAGCAACATGATCAGATCTATAGATAATGTATTCAAGTTCTGTGAGCTTCTTAGGAGGTTCATGAAGCTCCAACATATCTAGGCCTCAACCTTTGTAAGTTATCGCTATCTTTTGTTTTTGCAATTTCAAGTCATGTGATTTTCTTTCATAGTATTGTAAGAACCTTAGATAGTAAATATAATACAAAGGTTCTCTTTGACCTTTGGCTTCGATTAGACTCGTGTTTTAATTCTAGTAAGAGTCTGTCTTATTTACACTTAGGGGAAAATTGTTAGACCCCATCTTGTAAAGTGTAAGTAAGAAGTCTCTTACTCTAGTCTTTAGGACTTAGTCTTTTGAAGAGGTCTGGACCAAGAGCTCTTATGCAGAAGATATCAAGAGATAGAGCTCTTACTTAAGAGTTAAGTGTCTCATATACAGAGCACATGCTCTATTCTGAAGAAGATCAAGTCTTAAATGCCAAAAAGGTTAAGTGCTTGATGCAGAGCTTCACTTCAGACACAGAGCCTCTGCATAGTACATGCAGAGCCTCTGAGTCTCCTACTCCCATGGAATGCGCGCATGGTTCAGCCTTTCCCACAAGACCTCTAACAGATTCTAGAAGGCTTAACTTAGTCTGCTCCACTTTCCAAGGAACTTGAATGATAAGAACACAGAACAAGAACTCAGAGTTTAAAGCCAAGATTCTAGGAGATTCAATTTGAGCTTAGTTGTATATAAGGAGGCATCCTCCTCATATTACAAGAACCTGATAGTGCCGAATTAGACTATCGCGAAACCTTGTGAGAATACAATTAGATTGAGAGATTTACTGTTTATTCTTCTCATCTAATAAAAAGCTTCCGACTTATTCAAGTTCATCTTGCATTCATATTTTATCTTGAATACTTTGTTAAACCTTTACAATTACACAGTTTTTAGATCAGAAATTGTTGAAGAAACAACAAGATCTTTCTTTTCTCAGGCGATCGGAAAATAAAGAAATGGTTAATCTATTCAAGATAATTACGTATTTAYAAAATWCCKTCTCAATTCATCCTATTTCAWCAGATTCGGGATRTGATATGGTTCCGAAGGATGAACCGGATATGGACAGTTCCAACAAGATTTCATTCTTGAACAAAAATTCATTTTTTGATTTATTCCACTCATACTCTGATTTATCTGTGTTTTCTATAATTAAGAGGAATATGGGTTCCAACAACGTCCACCTGCCTTTGCTGATTCCTGCCAAGAAAAGCCCTGGAAAGAACTTGGATGTGTTTGTTTGGCCCTTGATCGACGAGTTGAAGACGTTATTCTTTGACAGTGTCATTAACTGTGATGCTAATTGACGAACGAATTTCACAATGAAGGTCGTACTATTGTGGACGGTTAGTGACTTCCCTGTTTATGCCATGTTGTATGGTTGGAGCACACATGGCAAGTTAGCTTGCCTATATTGCATGGGTAATGCATGTGCAATCCAGTTACGAACCGGAGGGAAGTCGTGTTGGTTTGACTATCACCACAAGTTTCTACCAATGAAACACTCGTTCAGGCGTGATACAAACCAATTTCATGTTGGACATGTCGAAAAAGATGGTCCACCCCCTCTGCTAATTGGGGAGAAAATATGGGCACAAGTTTGTAGCCTTCCTACGGTCTATAAAGGAGTCACACACGGATCAAGGCAATATAGAAAACCTGTGGGTTTTGGGGTAACCTCCAATTGGGTAAAGAAGAGCATTTTCTGGTAGCTGCCATATTGGCACTCTTTTTGTTGATCAGACACAACCTAGATGTAATGCACATTGAAAAGAATGTGTTTGACAATATCTTTCACACCATCATGGACACCCGAAAATTAAAGAACAACATAAAAGCAAGGAAAGACATAGAAGAATACTACAATCGACCGGAGTTGCATATGAGAGAGGAATGAAATAAAATCTTTAAACCAAAAGATTCCTACACATTGAACAAAGAGCAAGTCGGAAAGGTTTGTGAATGGTTGAAGAAGTTTAAATTCCTATATGGCTATGCTTCTAACATAGGTGCATTAGTGAATGTCGAAGATGGTAGTTTTTATGCATTCAAAAGTCACGATTGTCATGTGTTCATGTAAAGATTGCTCCCTTTTCTATAAAAGGTATGGTACTGGCTTTGATATGGGACGATATCACTGAGTTGTGCACATTCTTTCGTGCAATATGCTCGAAGGTGCTACACATTRACGACTTGCTTCATTGCAGACAAGTATAGTGGAAACTATCTGCAAGGTGGAAAGAGTCTTCCCATCGGGATTCTTTGATTCCATGGAACTCCTTGTGTGACAATTCGCCACTTTGGGACTTCAGGTTAGTACCTTACTTCAAGATTTTTATTTAGAACTAAGTCTTTCTAGGATTTAGCTTCGATGATTAGAGGTCATCCTGTTTAATTCCCAAGATTAGTTTGTTAGATCACGTCTCGACGGGTAGCTATCAAAGCTAGTTTATGCAATGGCAATTAGTCTTGAAGTATTTCACATAAAATAAAGTCGATATTTTTAAGTTCCGTCCTCTTTAAAAATTTAAAAGTTCCAAAGTCCCATTTTCTATTTATATGCCAATTAATTTAAAGAGTGGTGTTTTAAATCTTTTGTCAAATTGTTTTGTTGTATTTATTGGGGTCTTTTAATTTTTTTTATAATTAAAAGTCTTTTGGGCTTGGGCCATTAGAGGTCAGCCCATTCTTTTCATGGAATCCACATTAAATACCCCCTTCCCTTTTGAAAGTCCTTCACTTTCCAAACTTCCAGCCATTTCATCTCTTTCTTTCCAACCAATTCCATCTTCAAGCAAAACTCAAGTACTTTTGCTATTCTTAAAGACCTGCTCGTATCTTTTTATCAAGAAAATGTATGTTTTAAAGCTGTTCTATTTCCTTTTAAAAGTCTGAAAATCTTTATCTTTCTCCCTACTCGGCTTTTTGGCTATTTACGGGATTTAAAGAGGAGAGATTATTCATCAAAGACCCA
>NC_037539.1:29091609-29092187 GCF_001531365.2 Cynara cardunculus var. scolymus
CTTGATGAAAAACGATTTCTATTTCTCGTCAGCAAGATGKGYATGYTGAATCTCRCMACTTAGAGGCAATTATCTTTAACCATCGATTCTCAATATCTCTTGGTTATGCCAATAAGTGATACAATAAAAAAAAGCCATATATTATCTAAGTAACTTAAACCAGAGCCTCTGGTTCTAAAGACCAGAGCCTCTGGCCATATAGAATGACTTAGATTTTTTTGGCAAAATTTTTCTTGGTAACCAGAGCCCCTCTGGTTCAAAGCAAATACTTGGTAATTCTTATCAAGTACTTTTCTCCCAACCAGAGCCTCTGTTTCTAAAGACCAGAGCCTCTGGACTTCATCCATTGCTTCCCTCTTATTTTTCCTYCCCTTTTGAAACCAGAACCCCTCTGGTTCTATTGATAACCAGAGATCCTTTGGTTCAAAGCAAAGACTTGGTAATTTCAACCAAGTCCTTTCTTTCTCCCAACCAGAGCCTCTGGTTCTAAAGACCAGAGCCTCTGGATTTCAAATCCTTTGAAACCAGAGCCCCTCTGGTCCTTGCTCACTAAAATCATTTATATGACTAAGTGTTTC
>NC_037539.1:29092834-29094772 GCF_001531365.2 Cynara cardunculus var. scolymus
CTTACAATTAGATGAGATTTTAATTTTAATTTTATTTTGAAACGTCTCTAATACGATTTGATTTGGAATGCCGTTTCATTTCAAATATCCAACGACGTCACTCCCACCCACGCGCCTGACACATCCCAGGCTGTCATTTTTTGCCGTTTCAACTTTTTACCCTCCCAAACCCCAGCTTGACACGTGTCCACATTCATTTATAGCACGTATCATCACAACGGCTCACGTTTCCCCAATCCCATTATCCCTCCACAATCCCGCCAATAATTTCATAATTTTTATATGATAATAATCATTATCATGATTATTATATTATAATAATCATGAAATCGTTTCACTTCCCCCCACCCTCACACTACCACCTATAAATAACCATCTTCCCTACCATTACCATCTTTACGCTTCCAAAACCTGCAACTAATCTTTGACGAACTAAACTCCTGCAACTTTCCTTATCAATGGCATCCTCAGCTTCACACGAATCAGACAACAACGACAGCCGCATTCAGTCCACAGGCGCCGACAGTCGAGTCATCATCTTTCTCCCAATGAAACCAAACAATCACATGGTCGAGCTTCACGACAATCTCTTTGACGACAGGTACAGAATCATGATAGAATACTTCAAACACAGCCTTTTCCTACCTGCTCTCACCCTTGTCAACCCCAAAGTCCCACTCAAATATGTCCAACAGTACTGGCAGAACTGTACATATGACGATGCCAGTCACGTCATCATGGGCGATATTGACRCCCCACACGACATGATTTGCGCGGTCAAAATATCCTGTGCAAAAATCGCCAAGGTCCTTTGTTTTCCCACAAGACGGGCGCTTGAAATCGACCACTACACTGAGCCACCAACTTCCGAGGACATCTTACGCTTTGTACGTCTGTTAGGCTACAACAAGGAGATCCGCAATCTTTCGGATTTCAAAAGACAATTCCTCCCACCAATGTCGAACTTGTTCTTTTCAATCCTAAATCGGTCGTTGACATGCAAATTGGGCTCCTTCAATGAAGGAAACTTAAATATTATGACTATCATGTACGGGCTTTACTTCAACCTCCACCTCGACTACGCCCTTCTCATCTACACAGAAATCCAAGCGGCCGTAATTAAAAAGAGCAAACTTCAAGCCACCGGCAAGCCGCTGGCCGCCATCCTCTTTCCTCGCTTCCTTGCTCTCATCATTGGAGACGCAATGAGGCAAAATGATCTTCCAGCACCCGCACCCGCACCATACACCCGGTCTACAGGATGCAGTCTCATCGCCCAACGCTTTCGAAGGAAGGCTATCGCATCAACAGACCCCTCTCAAGGGCTATGCTCAATGTCATTCCATCGACAAATGAGCTATGCCTCGCCTATAAACGCTCTCTGCTGACTCAAGAGCCGAGGTCAGCTACCCCGGAACACCTAGAGCCTTCCTCCCCACCACACGAGGAAACACCAGCATCATCTTCATCGGATGATGATGATGATGATGCTAGTTCTTCCCTCGGCCCTCACCCACATATTTCCCATCCCACTTCCCAAAGGGCAACCACATCCACTATCCCTGGCGATCAAAGCCAAAGGGATATTGAAACAGGACGACCCAGTCCAATCCCAACCCATGCCAGCCATCTAGAGACCATTCTTCGGGCCTCTGGAGATGAACAAGCTGAGGAACCTCAACATCCATCACCCCTCTCTCAACAGAGAGGTGATGCAACAACAAGAGCCCCATCGCCTGAGGGCTCGCCACATCCATTCACACACACAGAAGCATTGGTTGCTTCTGACCTTGAACCTACAGATCGATCTTCACTTCATGCACCAAACCCCTCGATATTTGATCTATCGAAGGGGACACACATCCGATTCTCTTACTCATCATCTGAAGATGCGGAAGAAGAAGCGAATGTCCAAACATCGCGAGATAGTTCCTCCCT
>NC_037539.1:29096510-29098058 GCF_001531365.2 Cynara cardunculus var. scolymus
AGCAGGCCTAGTGGATGAAATAATTCAGCAAATAGAGTCAATGAGAAGAATACCTCAAGCGCAAACCAGGGAGCCTATATTGATGGAGAATATCCATCAATACCTATATCGTGATCATGAACAAAGCTTGTCAACCAATTCACCTGTTTTATCGCCAGAATCGATGAATTCTGCACCATCCTTTTGTAAGACAGACAACTCAAGATCCTCGTGCTGTCTTTTCAAACGATGGTATAAGAAGAGTTATCGATTTAAAAATCAGATCATTCGCCAACAGAGCCATTCGATATATCGAGTTCAGCATGGAAAGAGCTCATGGGGAATTAGCGTCTTCAACGAGAACGACCTCATCAATCTCAATCCATATGACTTGATGGAGCTATATGCATACACAGCTCAACGACATGATCATGGAATAAGGTTTGAAATGGCGAACAGAGTTGTTGTTAAGACGATGGAATCCCTGGTACAGCTAAGAGCGAAGACAAATTTCGAAATCGCGCTAAGGCTGGGCATTGAGAGACTTTCCTGCACTCCACCGAATGAAGAACTCCAAGGCCTGCAAGAGATACGTTCTGCCTCTGTTCTGTCTCAACCCGAACTCGGACATGTTTACAAGGATGAATTTGGGGTTAAGAAGTTCTTCAGAAGATCTGAAGCCTTCAAGTATTCAACAGAAACACTTGAATGGTTTCAGAAAATTATTAGAAACAGACTGGGTTGAAGTTACATGCCAAGGGAAGTTGGAAACCAGCTCATCCAAGATATTTCAACTGTCATATCTTTCAGAGGATTAGTACTACGCTTTAGAGAGATATACACTGGTAATCATTGAGCTGAATTTTTTTTGCCTTGATGTAAATATTTGTTTCCAGTCCTGTAAAGAATTCGTCATCCAATCAAAATTTGGAATTTGATGATTTTCTTATATATTAGTGTCTGGTCTTCATATGTGATTAGATTAGACCTTGTTATTTCATTACTTAGGGGGAGATTGTTAGACTCCATAATGCAAAATATAAAAAGTAATGAAAAACAATAAGTGATGAAGAACCAGAAGATCGATGAAAACATAAAGGCAGTGAAAAGTTTATCCAGCGGACCGATGGACAGACTATCCAGAGCTTCGATGGAAAGTATATCCAGCGGACCGATGGATCAAGTACATCCAGCGGATCGATGGACGAATTGATGGAAAGTGTCCATCAATACAATGGAGCAGTTCAACACTTAGAAGAATTTCTAAGTATTCATCCAAGCGTACATTGAAGACTTGAAGATAAGGATGAAATCACCTATTCAATAATGACAGCTGGTGATGACTAATTAACAGCTGGAATTATAGTTTATCTTGTAATATATGATTATCGATGTAACAGATAGATCTTATCTGTTAGCTAGACTATCTGCTAGAAAGTAGCAATAGATAGTTATCTAGACATTAGCTAACTATTATAAATAGACGACTAGGTCTATTATTTAGAAGCACGCATAAACGCATGCACACATACACGCATATATGTGCATAAGGTTTTTACTCTGTATTCA
>NC_037539.1:29099043-29105787 GCF_001531365.2 Cynara cardunculus var. scolymus
GTATGAAAAAGTAAAATTGGAAATTTAAATGAAAGAAATGACTTAATTGAAAGAAAATTACAAGAGGAGATAAAAGTTCATCCTCTAAAAAGAATTACAAGAATTAAGAGAAAATTACAAAATTGTGGAACATAGGCCAAAAACTGGTACAGAAGGTTTATCAAACTACAGATTCTGAAAAGTCGTCTACTGCGTATAACATATCAGACTTTATCGTTCTATAGACGTTGAAGATCCATTCTCTGAAGTTGATTTGCATTTTGATCGCCTCCAAGATGCGAGACACTTCGCTCATCCTTAGATGTCCTCTGTCCACTTCTGCCGCTGCTCTTCTGAAAATCCATTCTAGCGTCTCTATTGAGTACTTGTGTGATTCTGTTGGATCATAGAACCTTAGGATTTCATCCTTATCCAAATACACAAACCCAAAAGTTGGGTTGTGAATAATGGAGTTTGGATGATACCTAAGTATCCAACCAGGCCTGCTGTAAGGAGGGGAGATCTTTAGATCTCTTTGGACTAACCTTACGGCAAGGTCGAAG
This sequence comes from Cynara cardunculus var. scolymus, assembly GCF_001531365.2. NCBI lineage: Eukaryota > Viridiplantae > Streptophyta > Magnoliopsida > Asterales > Asteraceae > Cynara > Cynara cardunculus. The sequence goes on from NC_037539.1 coordinate 29,099,586, forward strand.
TCCTTCTGGCTGTAGTATCTTACTTGTGCGCGCATGACCTCAAGCAGCCTTCTGAGCAAGATTGAGTAGCTTGACCTCCTCTCCATGTAGATGTTGAGAATTTTGTGCATGTAGATAACATCAAACACACAGAGGTTGTGGAGGTCAGCGTCTGTGAATGTATAAAGGTTGCCATCTTCCCTCCTTACTACATATTGAGCATAGAGCACCTTCTTCTTTAGCATAGTCCTTGGAGAAATTGTCTATAGGGAAGTGATCATGCGCTCTGAGAAGACTTGCTCACGAGGCCTTGTGAGCTTAGAGAACTGGAACTTGGTGGCGGCGGAAGGGATCCCTGTGAGCTCTGGATCATAGGAGGCTCTGTGTCTGCTGCAGAGTACCTTAACAGTTGAATTTCTTACAAAGTAGTAATGGGCTCTGTTCTGACTTTTGGCATTGGAATCTTGCTCATAGATTCGAATATTTCAGACACCCTTCCTACCGAGGTAGACTCTGGCACCTTGGCTTCTTCTTCTTCTTCTTCCAGAATTGGCCTCTGGGTTGACCCCTATACAAGGATGGGTTTGACGGTTCCTTGCAGAGCGTCAAACGTACCCCTGGATGTTTCTTGGACTGGTGGGAGTTGTGATGAAGAGCCTTCTCCTGCTTTGTGAGGGATGGGGCCTCTGCCCTTTTTTGCTAGAGCCTCTGCCAGGGATGCCTTTAAAGCTTCAAGAAGCGCTGGGTCATCTCTGTATTCCTCTTCATTAATTGCCTGTGGAGTCTCTGTGCTAGATGACGACCCCTTCTGTGGTGACTCTACAGCTTTGCCTTTACCTTTGCCTTTAGGCTCTGGAGCCTTTTCCTTGCCTTTTGATAATTGATAGGATCGATTAACTCAGTTTTGGATATTAATCACTTACTCTGGATGGTCTATTTGACAATGTTAGTGCAGCGGAAGCAATAAGAATAAACAGAGTAGTAATCAATGAAGAACACAGTTGAATGAAGAACACAAGAGAGAAGCTTCAAATGATTTTCAATTGATTGAAAATGTTTACAATACGATATGGAAGCACACTGAATTACAAAGGCCTAMGCTGCTATTTATACTCGTTCCTAACGGCTTTTCTGACATGACCTAGACGTACAAATTCATCTAAGCCGTTCAAATAAAGCAGATTACAAACAGTCACGTGATAAGCATGAGCAGCTAATAAACCTAAGTAAAACAGTAAAGAAGTTCTTCACATAAGATAAAGCTGCAAACCCTCTGTGAGCCATCCCAGAGGCTCTGCTGGATGTGACTTGAGAGCACTTGATTACAGAGGACCAGTTTCCAGAACGTCTGTGATGGACAATAGAGGTTCTGTCACACTTCACTTGTACGATTGAACATCTTCTGTTGTTGGTTTTCTGTGGTCTTCTGTGGTGAACTTCTTCTGTCAACACTTGCAGTATTTACTTTTTCCATACTTTTACATTAAATGAAATGAGAGCTAACAATCTCCCCTAAGTATGAAAAAGTAAAATTGGAAATTTAAATGCAAGAAATGACTTAATTGAAAGAAAATTACAAGAGGAGATAAAAGTTCATCCTCTGAAAAGAATTACAAGAATYAAGAGAAAATTACAAAATTGTGGAACATAGGCCAAAAACTGGTACAGAAGGTTTATCAAACTACAGATTCTGGAAAGTCATCTACTGCGTATAACATATCAGACTTGATCGTTCTGTAGACGTTGAAGATCCATTCTCTGAAGTTGATTTGCATCTTGATCGCCTCCAAGATGCGAGACACTTCACTCATCCTTAGATGTCCTCTGTCCACTTCTGCCACTGCTCTTATGAAAATCCATTCTACCGTCTCTGTTGAGTACTTGTGTGATTTTGTTGGATCATAGAATCGTAGGATTTCATCCTTATCCAAATACACAAACCCAAAAGTTGGGTTGTGTACAATGGAGTTTGGATGATACCTAAGTATCCAACCAGGCCTGCTGTAAGGAGGGGAGATCTTTAGATCTTTTTGGACTAACCTTACGGCGAGCTCGAAGTCCTTCTGGCTTTAGTATCTTACTTGTGCGCCATGACCTCAAGCAGCCTTCTGAGCGATATTGAGTAGCTTGACCTCCTCTCCATGTAGATGTTGAGAATTTTGTGCATGTAGATAACACCAAACACGCAGAGGTTGTGGATGTCAGCGTCTGTGAATGTATAAAGGTTGCCATCTTCCCTCCTTACTACATACTGAGCATAGAGCACCTTCTTCTTTAGCATAGTCCTTGGAGAAATTGTCTCTAGGGAAGTGATCATGTGCTCAGAGAAGACTTGCTCACGAGGCCTTGTGAGCTTTGAGAACTGGAACTTGGCGGCGGCAGAAGGGATCCCTGTGAGCTCTGGATCATAGGGAGGCTCTGTGTTTGCTGCAGAGTACCTTCACACTTGAATTTCTTCCAAAGTAGTAACGGGCTCAGTTCTGACTTTTGGCATTGGAATTTTGCTCATAGATTTGAATATTTCAGACACCCTTCTTATCGTGGCAGACTCTGGCACCTTGGCTTCTTCTTCTTTCAGAATTGGCCTCTGGGTTGACCCCTCTGCAAGGATGGGTTTGACGGTTCCTTGCAGAGCGTCAAACGTACCCGTRGACGTTTCTTGGACTGGTGGGAGTTGTGATGAAGAGCCTTCTCCTGCTCTGTGAGGGATGGGGCCTCTGCCCTTCTTTGCTAGAGCCTCTGCTAGGGATGCCTTTAAAGCTTCGAGGAGCGCTGGGTCGTCTTTGTATTCCTCTTCATTTATAGCCTGTGGAGTCTCTGTGCTAGACGACGACCCCTTCTGTGGTGACTCTACAGCTTTGCCTTTACCTTTTCCTTTAGGCTCTGGAGTCTTTTCCTTGCCTTTTGAGAACAAGGCAGCTGTAGAGTCCACAATCTTGACGCCTCTGGCAGGGGTCTTCTTTGGCTCTGGTGCTTGTTTCTCATCCTTCTTCTCCCCCTCATGACGATCACGATCATCACCTTCTTGATCGTCATGATTCTTTTTGGCTTCTACCTTGCATGTATCCAGGGGAGCCTTCTCCAACCTCTGCAAAATTTTGGTGGCCGCCTTCTTCATCTTCTTGATTGCCTCATTTGCAAGCTCAGAGGAGTGATTGATATCGATCTCTGTTGACCATTTCAGTTTGGAGACACTTCTGTAGATCTCGCTTCTGAGGAGGTCACCCTCTTTCACGAGTTGTGATGTGTAGTCTCTGATCGCTGTATTGGAGGCACGGGCCTCTTTGAGAAGACGGTTTGTATGCTTGTACACGAGATTACCCAGAGCTTCAACCATAGCATCAATCTCTCTGTGGGTAGCTAGGTGATTGATGTTGGCCCTTGAGGACTTTGTATCAATACCGTAAGTCACCGCAGAGGAAAACAACTGCTTGATTTTGTCTTTGAGAGAGGAGTAATCCGTGTAGCCTGCAGAGATGAAGTCGGCAGAGAATTGGGCGATCATTTCTGAAAGTTCTGTCTTCAAAGTCTGGATGGAGGAGGGGTTGAGGCTTAGAGCTTTGAATGCCTCTGTGAGATCATCCTTCTGTAGGACAGAGCTCTGAAGGGTTGAAATAGTAGACTTGAGTTCTGCTGTGGTTGAGCTTAACTCCTTCAGAGCCTCTGTTATTGGTGAAAGGTCTTATGCCACCGTGCGCGAGATAAACAAGCTTTTCAACTCGTCTATCTTTTTGAATATTTATGTGGCAAAGGTTTGAAGCTCCCCCTTTGTCACATACATATCCTGGGTACCTAAACCACCAACACATGGTGATTTAGTAGCCTCAGAGCGTGAGGCGCCCTCAGCGACTGGTGTTGCGTAGTCTGCTCGAGGACTTCCACCAGATCCTCGAACTTCTCCCGGAGGAGAGCCTACTGGTGTTCTGTAGATATCGTGCCTTGTAGGTTCAGAGCCTAGCATGGCAAAGTGATCTAGTGGGGACATAGAGCGTTCTAGACCCTCCGTCTCTGTGTGCCTCACTTGTGCCTCGGAAGCACGTTTTGGGTGGTCACTCTTGTGTGAAGAAGCAACGAATGCTTCTGTGGGATGTATCGAGTCCTTGGGTGAAGGGACTCTTGTATTGAAACCTTCATCCTTTTGAGAGGATGGAGGAGTATTTTGTGGTTGCCCGGTTGTGCGTTCCACAGAGGACGAAAGAGTGTCCTCTGCGTGGATAGGCTGGTTTGGGATCGGCATGTGCGTGCCTTGTTCAATAGGGGATCCCTCTAGAACAGGGCCCCTAGAAGCGTGGGATGCACTGGGAGGTGGGCTAGGTTGTGTGCCTTTGGCATCTTGTTCTCCCTCACCTAGTTCTTCTTCCTCTTCTTCTTTGTCGTCTAAGACGACCTCTGTCCCCAACTTGGATATATCGATAGGCGCTTTAAACTCCTTTTGGATATTGGCGAGAACATCCTGGATTTGTTCTGTTGGGGAATTATCGAGAACGACTTTGCGCAACCTTCTGCGCTTTTGAGTGGTAGCCTCTGCCGGGCTCTTCTGTGCCACAGCCTCTGTCACCACAGGCTCTGTGACCACAGGCTCTGTTGGTTGAGCCTTCTTGAGTTTCTTCTTCTTAGGTTTTGGCAGAGGAACACTTGGGCCTTCTTCTTCTGCAGGCCTCTTTTTCTCCTTCTTTTTCACAAAAGAGTCGGTACCCTTCTGTGTCTTCTTAAGCTTCTTGGATGGAGGACTTGGGTTTCTAGGGATTGCCTTACTCGTCTTACCAGCCTCTGCAGGCTCCTCCGTACGTCCCTCAACCCTCATTTTTTCGATTCGCTCTCCTAAGGGGATTCCTATTCGTGGTGGGGTCTCAGGGACCGGTTCTGGTCGCCTGAATCCACGTCTATATGCCTTCCTGTCTTCGTGGCTAGTAAATCTGAGCATGGCTCTGGATAAGGGTCTTGGGCTTCTGTACCCTTGCTCATGCTCAGTAGGGTGAAATTCCTTGAATGGGTAGAGCGTTGCGTTTGGCTCCACAGAAGGAAGTTTGGCTGCTAAAAGATCGCCAAAGACTAGACCAAGGAAACGTTGTAGAATAAGGTTGGGTTGGTTCATGTCCTCCTTGGCCTTCTTTTGTGCTTTGACCTTTGATTTTTTGCCCCTTTGACTTGCACATTTCTTCTTGATTAACCCGACCATATCTTCGAATATTAACTGCGCGTAATCCAAAGGAAGGTTGAAGTAGATTCGTACACTATGGACATCATGGCATGTGAGGTCTGGTTGTGACTACCCACCTTCCCTGTCAATCAACAGTTGACGATAGAAAACAGGGTGTTCCAGACAGGGGGCAGTCCTTTGCGCTTAAATTGAGTTCTTTTGACGATAGGGGTCGCATAGGAGTGAAATTCCAGGAATTGAATCAGTTCCTCGTCAGTGGGGGTCACAGCATAGGCATTCAAATTAAGTTCCTTCAATGTAGGTAAACGTAGGGCAGTTCCTAGAATGTCCACATTCAGTTCTAAGGGAACCAGAGATTTATTGACTGGGTGTGAGGCGTATCCAACAATTGTTAATCCAGAATTGTCAAGGGTTGTTAAGTAGGAACTTAGGAGAAATTGGGTTATGTATGGTTCTGGGGTTGGTTTGGTAGCAGATAGGGCAAAGAAAAGAGGATGGTTTCTTAGCATTTCAATTAAAGGAAAGGTAAAATCTGGAAAACCTGTTGCAGATGGGACGAAGAAGTAGGTGTTTGGCTTTTTAACGAGTACAAACTTCTCGTATTTGTTTTGAACGAAGGACAATGCATGGGATGTCAGGGCTTGTGCTTGGGTCACTTCATTGTCGCTCGAAACGTTCATTGATTGAGCAGATGCAGATGAAGAAAACATGTTGCAGGTTTTGCTTTGAGAGATTTCTAGTTGAAGGTTCGCCGGAGTATTTGAGAGTGGTAAAGGTTTTTGATTTGGGGGGAAGAGGTATTTATAGGGAGGGACTTAAAATGAACCGTTTTATTGACGAAAGGTCGTGATGAGTGGTTTACGGTTGAAATTGCTCAAAAAGGTATGACACGCCGTGTTGGGAAGACGTGCGATTGATGACGTGCGCCCCCTTTTCTGACACGCGCGTGTAGATTCTAACCCTTATCCACAAAACCACGCGCACCATATCAATAGACAAGAACTATTAAGAGAGTTCTGTCAGAGGCCTAAGGGTAACAGAGCCTCTGTGATATGTGTCGGG
>NC_037539.1:29108782-29125090 GCF_001531365.2 Cynara cardunculus var. scolymus
GTTCCTAATGACTTTTCTGACATGACCTAGACGTACAAATTCATCTAAGCCGTTCAAATAAAGCAGATTACAAACAGTCACGTGATAAGCACGAGCAGCTAATAAACCTAAGTAAAACAGTAAAGAAGTTCTTCACAGAAGATAAAGCTGCAGACCCTCTATGAGCCATCCCAGAGGCTCTGCAGGATGTAACTTGAGAGCACTTGATTCCAGAGAATCATCTCCCAGAACCTTTGTGATAGACAACAGAGATTTTGTCATCTTTGACTTGTACGCTTTGATTACAGAGGACCAGTTTCCAGAACCTCTGTGATAGACAAAAGAGGTTCTGTCACTGTAGACTTGTACGATTGAACATCTTGTGTTGTTGGTCCTTTGTGGTCTTCTGTCAACACTTGCAGTATTTACTTTTTCCATACTTTTACATTAAGTGAAATGAGAGCTAACAGGAACCCTATGGTCAAACCAGAGTCTCTGGTTGTCAATCCCACTCCATCAGCAAATACTGTTGATGAAAAGGAAAATCCTAATGAGGAACCATCAGCTGATGAATCGATGAACCATCCATGTAAAACTGAAAGTTCATCTAAGACAGAATCGATGGAACCTCAAGCAGATCACTCTAAAGCATCAAACTCTGAACCCACACCTTCCACGAACATCCATGCTAATTTTGATTTCGAGAAATTAGCGAGAGACTTTCTCGATTCTGAATCTGAAGAAGATATAATTTATGAATCACCAAAGATCATTGAGAATAAGAAGCCTCAAAACGTCAAACCCTCACTAAAATCTGATATTCTACCTTCGATGAAATCTTCAGACAAAGGAAAGGGAAAGCTGAGAAATATAAAATCTGCCAACGATAACTCAAAAGGCCCTAGTATATCTCCTAAGTTCATTAAGTTTACTCGTGAGCAAAAACAGAAGTGGCCTGCCTTTGAGAAAACTAACCACCACTTTTCCTCTCGTCCAGATGAAGAAAAACAGTCATTCCTCAGGAGAAAAGAAGTAAAGACAAAGACCTCTTCAAATAAAAAATCTGAACTAGATAGGAAGTTTGTAAAAACAACCGATGCTAGAACATGATTTACATCCCCTGCATTTACTTCTTCATTTTCAACGAATAAAAAGAATGTTATACATTCATGTCCAAAGTATAATAATTGTAAATGTTTAGCTCTTTTACAAAACCTGAGGAATCACATGTTGACACATCACTGCATATTCTTCCAACACGTTTATCGCTATAAAGTCAAAACCAATGAAAACGTGAAAAAGCCCAAGTCCAAGGGCAAGAGAAATGCTGATAAACCCAAGCCTGCAAAGGCTAAGGGTGATGAAAAGAGAGTGGTATCTCCTACTAACAAACGTAGACCCATTAAGAAATGGGTACCTAAACCCCCTTAATTTGTCTTGCAGGACCAGCATGTGCAACCATGGTACATGGATTCAGGTTGCTCCAGCACATGACTGGTGACAAAAGTCAGCTGACCTCCTTCATCGAAAAATCTGGAGGCTCTGTGACTTTTGGAGACAATAGCAAGGGAACAATAAAGGGATACAAAACTCTCATGAAAGACAACATCTCCATCAGCAAAGTGGCTTATGTTGAAGGTCTGAAGTACAACTTACTAAGCATAAGCCAATTCTGCGACAAGGGTCTTGAAGTCAGATTCTGCAAAGGTTTCTGTATCATAGAAACAAAGCCCGATCAAACCATCATCAAGGCCAAGAGAGAAGGGAATCTCTATCTTTTGGATTTTCAATCCTCTAAGAGACAAGACACCCTTTGCCTTGTATCCCATAAAAGCGATGAAAATTGGCTATGGCACCAAAAGTTCTCATACCTGAATTTTGATGTCTTAAGAAAGCTAGCCAAACAGAAGCTGGTCAAGGGGATTCCTGATCTCAACTTTGAAAAAGATCATCTATGCTCAGCCTGTGAGATGGGAAAGCTAAAATGGGCCTCTCACCGAACAAAGTCGGAAACCTCCTGCACCAAGCCCTTGGATATGATCCATATTGATCTCAGTGGGCCCATCTCCACACAAAGCCTCTCAGGAAAGAAGTACATATTGGTACTTGTTGATGAATACTCCAAATACACCTGGATTAAGTTTGTGAAGAAGAAATCAGATGATCCTGACCTACTCATTGGGGTGATGAAAAGGCTCCAATTCCTTCTACAGCAAAAACTCATTAAAGTTAGAAGCGACATTGGAATTGAATTCAAAAATGCTAGAATCGATGAATACCTCATCAATGAAGGCATCACACAAAACTTTCAGCAGCCAGAACCCCACAACAGAATGGAGTGGTAGAACGAAGGAATAGAACCCTTGTGGAAGCAGGAAGGACCATGCTTGCTTCATCGGAGTTACCTATCACCTTCTGGGCTGACGCAATTTCTACTGCATGCTTCACCCAAAATCGATCCATCATCAACAAGAGGCACCAGAAGACATCCTATGAGCTCATCAATCAGAGAAGACCAAATGTCAAGTATTTCCATGTCTTTGGGTGCAAATGTTTTGTACTCAATGATAAGGAGTATCTTGGGAAATTCGACAAGAAAGCTGATGAAAGAATCTTTCTAGGATACTCTCAAGCCGCAACAGCCTACAGAGTCTACATCAAAAGGACAAAAATTGTCATATAAAGCATCAATGTGTCCTTTTTGATGACTCCACACCAATGACTTCTAGGCACAACAATTCAGGACTCGAACTTCAAAGAAGAGCATTTGATTCATCACTTGGCAAACCCAATGAATCAGAGTTAGCTCAATTATTTGAAGACATCTTCGAAGAAGAAGTAATCTCTGGACATGCACCTACTGCAAAATCCACTTCCAGAATCGATGAAGAACATGAAGTCTCCAATGCTAAAGGTACAACTCTTACTGAAACTCATGTTACTTCACCTTCTACTTCTTCTGTGTCTTCAGATCAAGAACAAGAACCAGAGACTAACTTTGGAGATGAAAGACCACCCACATCACCAATTTAGAACTACATCCTGTTGCTCCAGAACCCCAATCAAGCATCAAGTGGACGAAAGACCACCCACATCACCAAATCATTGGTGATCCAACATCTGGTGTAAAGACGAGATCAGCAACAGCCAATGAATGCCTCTTCACCAACTTTCTTAGCATGAATGAACCAAAGAAAATTTCTGAAGCCCTACAAGATCCAAACTGGATAGACGCAATGGAAGAATAACAACTCCAGTTTGAAAGAAACAAGGTATGGTCCCTTATGCCTCTACCCAAAAGGAAGACGACCATAGGAACCAAATGGGTCTTCCGAAAAAAGAAGGACGAAAATGGCATAGTAATAAGGAACAAGGCCAGGCTTGTTGCCAAGGGCTACTGCCAGAAAGAAGGGATTGACTACGATGAGACATTTCCTCTCGTCACAAAACTTGAAGCCATCAGGATATTCCTAGCCTATGCAGCTCACAAAGGCTTTAAGGTCTATTAGATGGATGTCAAGTATGCCTTCCTCAATGGCAAACTTCAAGAAGAAGTTTACATGCAGCAACCCCTGGGTTTGAAGATCCAAAACATCCAGAGTATGTATACTTTCTGGATAAAGCCCTCGATGGGCTGAAGCAAACACCCAGGGCTGGTATGAAACTCTATCCACCTTTCTCATCAACAATGGCTTCGAAAAAGGTACAATCGATACAACCCTCTTTCTYAAGAAGCATAAAGGTGACATACTACTAGTACAAATATATGTGGACGACATCATATTTGGCTCTACAAATACAAAACATTGCGAAAAATTCTCAGAGCTGATGAAAAGCAAATTTGAGATGAGGATGATGGGAGAACTTAGTTTCTTCTTTGGTCTTCAAATAAAACAAACTTCAAAAGGGATTTTCATCAATCAGTCCAAGTATTGACTGACCTTTTGAAAAAATACTCTCTCTCAAATTCATCATCAATGAGAACTCCTATGGCTACCGGAGCCAAGTTATTTGCTGATCCATCAGGCAAATATGTGGATGTAACAACCTACAGAGGCATGATTAGATCACTCCTGTATCTGACTACAAGTAGACCATATATCATGTTTGCTACATGTCTTTGTGCAAGCTATCAATCCAATCCTAAAAAATCTCATCTCTCTGCAGTCAAGAGGATCTTTAGATACCTTAAGGGAACCCCTTCATTGGTTCTCTGGTATCCTAAGAACTCTGGCTTTGATCTAATAGACTATACATATGCAGATCATGCTGGGTGCAAGCATGATAGAAAGAGTACGTTTGGAAGCTGTCAACTCTTGGGGGACAAGCTGGTAAGTTGAACATCTAGAAAACAAAATTGTGTCTCAACCTCTACAGCAGAAGCATAATATGTTGCTGCTACTAGTTGTTGTTCACAAGTTCTCTGGATGAAGACTCAACTTAAGGACTATGGCTTTCAATATGAAAAGATACCAATCCTCTGTGACTCCAAGAGTGCAATAGCTATCTCTGCAAATCCTGTGCAGCATTCCAAGACCAAGCACATCGATGTAAGGTATCACTTTCTGAAAGACAATGTCGAAAAAGGTAATATAGAGATGTACTTTGTTCCAACTGAGATTCAAGTTGCTGACATTTTCACAAAAGCTCTTGATGAGAAAAGATTTTTGTTCCTAGTCAGCAAGATGGGTATGCTGAATCTCACCACTTAGAGGCAATCATTAGTTTGAAACCAGAGATCCTCAATATGTCATGGTTATGCCTATAAGTGATATATAAAAATATTAGCCATAAACTCCAAGTATTCTAAAACAGAGCCTCTGGTTATGTAGACCAGAGCCTCTGGCCATTTAGAATCACTTAGATTAATTTTTGGCAAAAATTTTCATTGACTTTGGAACAAGTGACCTCTGGTCCAAAGCAAATACTTGGCATTTCTCACCAAGTATTCCCCGCCAAACCAGAGCCTCTGGTTGTATAGACCAGAGCCTCTGGATTCCAATTCTTTGAGACCAGAGCTACTTTGGTCTCAAACTTGGACTTCCTTCATCATTCATGCATGTAATCATTCATCCTTTGGCACCAGAGACCTCTGGTCCAAAGCTAATACTTTGTGAACCTTTTTAGTAAGTACTGTTTTCTCCACCAGAGCCTCTGGATTCAAAGTCTTTGAAACCAGAGCCTCTGGATTCAAATCTTTGAAACCAGAGCCCTCTGGTCTCAAAGGCACATCCATTCTACCACAACATACATGCACTTAACCAATTTTTCATACTACTTTGCATTGCCTTTGCAACCAGACCCCTCTGGTCTCAAAGGCTCCATCATTTCATACCATTTTGCATATTCTTCACCATTCCTTCATAGCTATTTTTTCATCACCTTTACAACCAGAGCCTCTGGTTCTAAAGACCAGAGCCTCTGGATTCGTTGTCTTTGGAACCAGAACCCTCTGGTCTCAAAGATCCACTCTCTCTCATATCTATACTTAGCCACATTTCATATCAATCTTCATCATTCTTCGCAAACAAAGCCTCTGGTTGTATAGACCAGAGCCTCTGGTCATCAAAATGAACCTACTTATTGGTTCAAGGGGGAGTTTTAAACTCAATCTCCTCCCCATGCATCATTCAAGGGGGAGCTTTTCATTCATCATAAAGAACTTTCCATTGCATAAATATGCATTTTCCATCCCAGAGCCTCTGGTTCTACTATCCACAGCCTCTGGACACCAAAATGCTAGATAAATGATGAATAAAACATGTGTATGCAACCAGAGCCCCTATGGTCCTACATAATGGGTTGTTCATGCTTAACCAGAGCCTCTGGTTTGTCTATCCAAGGCTCATTGTTCATACAACCCAACATTTCATCGATGAACTTATTCATCATGCTCAACCAGAGACCTCTGGTTCCCCATCCAATGAGTCATGACCAACCAGACCCCCTTTGGTTCCATGACAAAACAATTTTCATCCAAAACACCCATCTTAATTGCAAACTCTTTAAAGATTATACAAAATTGCAGCTTTTGTGACTAAAAACTATACTTCATGGGTTTTTAGAAGAAGTAATTAGTATTAATCTTACAATTAGATGGAATTTTAAATTGCTTTTGGATCAATATTTCAAAAGATATTATTTGGAATAACTTTTAATTACTCCAAATAATCCAAACGTCACCTTACACAAAAGCCTGCCACATTTACAGGTTGTTCCCCATAAACCTCTTCACATTACCCATTCACCCTCCCCATGACGACACGTGTCCTCCCACATTAATGGCACAGTACCGTCAAGACGGCCCACGATCCCCACCAAATCACCTTTTTGCCAAACGTCTTCCACTATCATGATTACCATTTTAATATTATTCTTTTTTTGCCTGTTCCCCTCCTCCACCTATAAATACCCATCTTCCACACACCACTTCCTCTTTACGCTCCCAAAACCTGCAACTACCTACAGACGAACTGAAAAACTCAAAACTTGCAACCTCAACTAGCAATGGCTTCCTCCGCCTCTCACAAATCAAACAACAACAACAACCATTTTCAATCAATCGGCGCTGACAGCCGTGCACTGGTATTCCTTCCCATAAAACCAAACAACCACGCGATCGACCTTCGAACCAACCTGTTTGAAGACAGGTTTGCCATCATGATAGAGTTCTTCCAGAACTGTGTTCTCCAACCGGCGTTGATAGTAACCGACAATGGCGTACCGCTCAAGTACGTCCAACAGTACTGGCAGACCTGCGAGTATATCCCCGACAGCCGTGGAATCATGGGAGATATTGACGCCCCAAATGACATGATCTGTTCCATCAAAATCTCCTGGGTAAAGGTCTCTAAAGTCCTTTGCATTCCCACACGCCAAGAACTTGGCATTGACCACTACGCCGAACCACCCACGAGCTCCGACATCCTATGCTTCATCTGCATGCTAGGTTACAATAGTGACCTACGCAATGCCTTTGATTTTAAGAGGCAATTCCTCCCCCCAATGTGGAATATGTTCTTTTCCATAATGAACAGAGCCCTGACCTGCAAACTGGGATTGATGGATCAGGGATCAACATAATGACTATCATGTACGGACTCTTCTTCAACCTACCGCTGGACTACGCTTTCCTCATCTACAACGAAATCCATGTCGTGGTAATCAATAAGTGCAAGCTCAAGGCCGTAGGAAAGCCACTATCGTCCGTGCTCTTCCCACGATTCCTCGCTCTCTTCATAAGGGATGCGATAAGGAGACACGAACTACCGGCCGATGAACCATTCACCCCATAGTTCATAATGAATGGTCATCGCCCAACGATCTCCAAGGACGGTTACACCATCGAGAGGACAGTCTCTCACGCCATACTCAGCGTCATACCAGAGACGTCTGAGATTAGGCAGACCTACGAATGCTCTCTGCTTTCCCGTGAACCAAGGGCAGCTACGGTAGAGCACATAGACCCGTCCCCTGACAATAACGAGGAAGCACAGGAGTCGTCTTCATTGGATGATGAAGATGATGATGATGACACTCCTCGTGCATCCCCCGGCCCTTCACATACAATACCCATCCCCACTACCCAAAGGGCAACCACCACCACTACCCCTGGCGATCAAGGCCGAAGGGGTATTAAACAAGGACGACCCAGTCCAATCCCACACCCAGCCAGCCATCCAGAGGCCATTCTCGGGCCTCTGGAGATGATACAGCCGTGGAACCTCACCATCCATCGCCCCCCTCTCAACAGAGGGGCGATGAAGCAATAAGAGCCACTTCGCCTCATGGCTCGCCACTACCATTCACACACCCATAAGCATTTGTTGCTTCTGGCATTGCTGATCTAAAAGTTCGTTCAGAGCGATCTCTTGTTCGTACACAACATCCCCCTTTCATAGTTGATCTAGCGAAGGGGAAACACATCTACTTCTCTTCCTTGGCCTCTGAAGCCGAAGAAGAAGAGGAAGTTTCCGCAACATCAAGAGATAGCTCCTCACTAGAGGGCTATCAAGGACATGATGGAAGTCCTTCACGGCACACATTTTCACAAGGCCATGAAGGCGCCTCTGGAGCTGAGGCTCAACCTGCAGCATCCGTTGCTGCAGAGGTTACCCATGTGGCTGATTTGGTCACAAAGGTTGAGTTCCAAGCCTTTGTCGACTTGATCCGGCGGTCCTTGGAAGACATAAGACTCATCATACAAGGGATTGTCGACAACCCTCCATCCATCGACCTTACCCCCCTTCCACAGTCCCTTGCAACCCTTGAAACCCAAACCCGAGACAACACAACCCGTCTCCAAATGCTCCAACAGACAGTCACCCAACACCACAACACCTCCTCAGCCCTTGCCACCCAACGAAACCAACTCCTCATTCACTCCATCGCCACCCTCACGGCCCAGGAAACTGCGACCGATGAGACCTTAGCCTTAATCACTACCCAACTAAACACCATCTCCCAAACCATAAACACCCTTCCAACCACCATCACATCTCAAATCCCACAACCTACCCCACCCCCAACTTCATCCATCGATGAAACATTAGCCTCTCTTTCTACCCAAATAACCACCATCCAAAACACCCTCTCCTCCCTCCCAGCCACCATACTAGCCAACATACCCCAACCTGCTCCTCCTCCACCCCCTCTGCAGGCCCATCCTTTGATGAAGCCTTATCTTCCTTCACTGCAGAGGTGAGGAATATCCTTACCAACATCCCCGTTCCACCATCCACATCAGCCTCCACTTCCATGCCCCCACCTACCTCCACCTCCACCATGGAATATGCAACCAGGGCCGACTTAAGGGCCCTGTCAAAGGCACTTGTCTCATCCTACAATGAGATAAGTGAAAAATTTATCCATCGCATCATTCAACCTACCAAGGCTCTCTCCCAGAGCCTTGCTGATCAACAAAGGTGCACCACCTCTCTCCTTCACACGATGGAGGAGAGCAGAAGACAACAAGTCCTGAAGGCGTATGTTGTGACCTTCAGGAAGGAGAAGAAGAAGAAGGAGGAGCAGAGCTTCATGCTCAAGCAGACGCATGTACAAGAGGCCACGCCATGAGGACCCAAACCCCGATGATCATGGTCTTGGACCTCATGAGGGGGGAGAATCAGGCCGCGGCTGCTCATCCGATGGAATCTGCTGCACCATCACCACCACCCCAAACACAAGAATAACCTCCACCATCAACCCAAGCTAGAGAACCAGAGGCTCAGCCCTCTGAAGATGTACATAATGTACTTGTTCCTCTCGCCACTCCCCAAGAACCCATCGAGTTGAGCTCATCGACTGATGAAGAACCATCCACACCACCAACCAACCTACACTTCACTCCATCACCAACTCCAAAAACTTACCATTAACCCCCTCACCAACACCACGCACCACACAACCCTTCAACACTCTACCCATACAACCTCAACCCACAATCACCCAACCTTCATCACCACAACAACCTCCAACTCAACCCGATGAACCAGAAACCACCCAAATATAAACTCCTGAACTACAAGTCATCCCATCTGAACCCAATAAACCAGAGCCAAACCAAACCTTTTCGTCACCAACCCCCTCTCAACCATTACCCCAAACACAACCCTCAGCCCAAAAAACCCAGGTGCAAGCGAATATTCCTTCATCTTCAAGGCACCCTCCTCAAGGGGTAGTCGATGAAATTATAACAAACATGGAGTAACTCAGGAGACGTCTGGAGGTGCCGTCGAGGGAGTCAGTCATGATGGAGAACATCCATCAATACCTGTACCATGATCGTGATGAAGGGCTGACACTCAATCCTCTAATCCTTTCACCAGAATCCATGAACCTCCTAGACCATAGATTTGTGAGATAGACCACCCAACCACCAAGGACTGTCTTCTCAAACGATGTAATAAGGTTGGTCATGGACATCAAAATGAGGACCTTCGCCAACTGAGCCATCAAATACATCGAGTACATAGTGGAGCGAGCCCATGGTCAGGTCAGCGTCTTTAGTGACAATGACTTGATTAATCTCAATCCCTATGACTTGATTGAGCTATACGCGTACACGACTCAACGACATGATCAGGGCATACGATTTGGGATGGCGAACAGAGCGATCGTGCAGACAATGGAAACCTTGGTAAAGCATTGATCTAAGAGTGATTTCGAGATTACTCTTCAGCTTGGCATCGACAGACTATCCTGCACTCCACCTGATAAAGACTTCCCTGGCCTTTAGGAGAAGAGATATGCCTCTGTCTTTACTCAACCAGAACTGGGTTTGGTATACAAAAATGAGTTTGGAGCAAAGAAATTTTTTAGGATGACTGAGGCCTTTAAGTATTCAAATGAAACACTTAAATGGTTTTAGAAAGCCATCAGAGACAGATTGGGCAGATCTCACGTGCCAACAGACGATGGATTGAGATTGATACATGAAATATCTATAGTTATCGATTATAGAATACTACTTATGTGTTTTTGGAAAATATCATAGAGGAGACCCTAAATGTAGTCTTATATTTTTTTTTCTTGTAATTTCCATTTCACCAATGTAAGAATTCATCATTTGTTCCAATGAAAAATTTGGCAAAAGATGCTTTTCTTTAGAATAGCCTATGTTCTTCATTTATACTTTGAATGTTCTTAGAATAACTGATGTTTGCTCTTTCATTCCTTAGGAGGAGATTGTTAGACCCCTTAAGTATTATGTATGAAGTAATGAAGACAAATATGTGATGAAGAACCAGAAGGCCGATGGAAGACTTCATGGAAAAATGACTCAGTCTGAAGAACATCCAGAGGGTCGATGAACTGACCAGAGAGGCGATGGAAAGTGCATCTCCATAACCCCTCTGGATACTAACACTTGGAGTTTTCTTCAGTAGTTCAACTAGAGGCAAACAATGATGATATGAAGAAAAAGATGAACTCATTTCACATGGAAGACATTTGAGATGACCAATCAACAACTGGATTTTACAAAGTTTATCTTGTTTTAATGTTTATCCTTATTATAGATAAGCTTTATCTGTTAGTAGAAGATTAGCTAAATAGTCTCACTAGATAGTTATTTTCTTATTAGTTTACTAGTATAAATAGGTGGTTAGGCCTATTGTAATTTTTGATGCTTTACATTTTTACATAATTATTGAATAAAGTGAAATCTTTGGCACWMAAGATTAKTCTTTGAATGTTCATATATTATTCTTGAGTGTTCATCATTTTGTTCATTCAAACACTATAATTTGGTTATTCTTAACTTGATTATTAGTGTTATTGAGAGATCTGGGATCAACAATGAACTTTAACTTAATCTTGAGTCTTGGTGAAATACCAAGCTTCAAGACAAGGTTCCATCATAGGTGACTATTTATAGGTGGGCTTGAGTCCCATCCCTTTCGAAGTGCTTTCAATCAGTTTTCTTGGTAATCCTTTCGTGAAAGGCTCTGCTAAGTTCTTACTTGATCGTAAGATGCTAATGGTGATCACCCCATCATTTATTAACTGATTTACTTGTCTATGTCTAAGTCCGATATGTTGGACTTACTGTTATACACTTGGTTGTATGCCCTTGATAGAGTAGGTGCACTATCACAGTGTATAGAAATTGGCAACATTGGCTTTGGCCATAAGGGCATGTTGATCAACAAGTCCCTTAACCATTCTGCTTCTTTACAACAAGAAGCTAAAGTGACAAATTTCACTGCCATAGTAGAATCCGTCATGCAACTTTGTTTCTTTGATCCCCAAGACACTGCACCCCCACCAAGTGTGAAAATCCAACCACTTGTGGATGCGTAGTCTTCCTGATCATTGATCCAACTTGCATCAGTGTATCCTTCCAATACTGAAAGATATCCAGTGTATTCCAAACCATAATCCATGGTTTTCTTTAAGTACTTCAGAACCCAATTTAGAACATCCCAATGTGCTTTTCCCGGTTTACTAGTGTGCCTACTTAATCTTCCTACGGCAGAGAAGATATCAGGTCTAGTACATGTCACCGCATACATTAGACTACCAATAACTTTACCATATTCATTTTGAGCTAAAATTCTTTCGATATTCATTGTTAATCTAGAACATACTTCCAATGGAGTACTGACAGGTAAGCAGTCAAATTTATTAAAACGCTATAATATCTTTTTAATATAGTGAGACTGAGATAACATTAGTTTATTGTCATCTCTAAGAATTTTTTTCCTAAAATAACATCAGCTCCTCCCAGATCTTTCATATCAGAATTTTCAGATAAAAGTTTCTTTGTCATTTGTACTTGTTCTAAGTTGGTTCCAAAGATCAAATATCATCTACGTACAAGCAGATGATAACCCCTCGACCATTAACAAATCGACAATATACACACTTCTCTGATTCGTTAATTTTCAAACCATTAGACATAATAACTTGATCGAATTTTTGATGCCATTGTTTAGGAGCTTGTTTTAAGCCATACAAGGACTTGATAAGTTTACAAACTTTATTTTCTTGTCCTTGAACTATGAAACCTTCAGGTTGTTCCATATACACTTCCTCCTCTAATTCACCATTCAAGACAGTCTTGACATCCATTTAGTGAATTATATGAGTTTATTAAAGGAAGCTAAGGCAATCAAAACTCTAATGGTTGTCGTACGTGCTATAGGGGCATATGTGTCAAAGTAATCTAATCCTTTTTTTGCGTAAATCCCTTAGCTACTAATCGAGCTTTAAACTTTTCAATAGTGCCATCAACTCTTAATTTTATTTTGAAAATCCATTTATTCTTGATGGCCTTTGAACCGGGGGTAGGTCGACTAAGACCCAAGTATTATTACCTATGATGGAATATATCCCATCGTTAATTACTTCTTTCCAAAAAGATGTATCATGAGATTTCATTGCTTCCGCATATGTACTTGGTTCTTCATCCAAATTGTAGATGATCGGATATTCTTTCATTGAACCATATCGATCACCTTCAACTAAGTACATTTCAAAGTCAGGTCCAAAGGTTCTTGCCTTTCGTTGACGTTTACTTCTTCTAGGTTCAACTGCTTGATGATTCGGAGAATCATCATCTTCCCTTTCATCATTTATGGAAATTTTTGTAGACATGATTTCCTTATAAATCTCATGTGCCTTTTGATTTCTTTTGAACCTTTGTTTGTCAAAACAAGCATCTCTAGATTCTATGATGGTGTTGACCGAAATTTGATCATTTGGCTTAACCATCACGAATCTATAGGCTTTGCTATTTTGGTCATATCCCAAGAAGATGCATTCAATGCCTTTGTCTCCTAACTTTCTTTTCTTTGATTCTGGAAGTCTTACAATTGCTCGACATCCCTAAATCCAAAAATAATTTAGCTTAGGTGTTTGCTGATTCCATAACTCATAAAGGGTCTTTTGACTTCTCTTGCTTGGTACTCTATTGAGTATGTAGCAATATGTAAGTAATGCTTCACCCCAAAATCCAGAACTTAGTCTGAAATATGACATCATTGAATTTACTATCTCCATTAAAGTACGGTTCTTTCTCTCCGTAATACCATTTTGTTGTGGTGTATACAGAGCCGTTACTTGGTGAATAATTCCAGTAGATTCGAAATATATAGGGTTATAGTATTCACCACCCCTATCCGTTCTTAAACATTTTATCTTTGTCTCACATTTAAGTTCTACTTCATTTTTGTAGATCTTAAATTTTTCAAGGACTTCATCTTTTGAATGTAAAAGAAATACATAGAATATCGAGAATAATCATCAATAAAAGTGGCAAAATACTTTTTACCACCAAGATAAGGAGTAGCATGTAAGTCACATATGTCACTATGCACTATGTCTAAGATTTTAGAAGATATTTGGATTTGAGGGAAAGGTTGTCTAGTAATTTTAGTATGCATTCATGTAAGACATTTTTTATTTTTTATCATCTAACTTTGGAATTAGATCACCTTTTTCCATATTTTTCAAACGTTTAAAATGAACGTGACCTAATCGACCATGCCATAAAAGTAAGGAATAATCAAAGTAAGCAGAACTAGTAGTAGTATTATTAGCATCATTCATATGTACGTCGGAAGCAGCTACATTTTTTGCGTTGCTTGAGTCAATCATATTTACATCATTCACACTACTATTCACAACATCATTTATGTTTAGTTTAAACATTCCTCCGGTAAGATAACCTTTGCCGACGAATTTTCGGCCTTTGGAGAGTATGAACTTGTCGGATTTGAAGACGAGTTTGAAACCATGTTTGTTGAGGATTGATCCAGAAACCTAGTTCTTGCGAACGTCGGGAACATGGAGAACATCATTTAGAGTCAATGTGTTCCCCAATGTAAATTCCAAAGTTACCTTCCCTTTTCCTTTTACTTGAGCGGTTGAGTGATTTCCCATGTAAAGTACGGAGGTTGAAGCTTCGTACGTTTTGAACATGTCCATGTTGTTGCACATGTCGGGTTGCACCCAAATCAACCCACCAACATTTGTATTCATCAAGTGAGAATGCCTCGGAAATCATAGCAACAAAGTTGTTTTTCTTAGTTTCCATCCTTGGTGTTGTCACCACCATTTCCTCTCATTCTTTTGAGAAGTCGACAATCACGCTTGTAATCTCCTGGTTTATTACAATTCAAACTTATCACTTGTTTCATATTCCTCTTTTTCTTTCCATCTCCATGATCATGGAGTTTCCTTTTCTTGCCATCGACTTTGGAAGTCTCGCCCTTCTCTTCAACCACATGAACTTTGGAAGCATCTTCGTTGGATTTATTTTCCAACCGATATTGTTCTTCAATGAGAAGATGTTTTCCAAGTTCTTTTAAGGACATATCATCCTTATGATATTTAAGATTTTTCTTAACATCTTTCCATGAAGGAGGGAGTTTGTCGATGATCGATGCCACTTGGACCGATTCATCCATTTTCATGTCGTGTTGTGTGAACATACTTAGAATGTGCTCAATCTCATACATTTGATCCATAATAGGGCGTGGATCTAGCATCTTGTAAGAATTAAACTTTGAAACAATAAATTTCTTACTTGTTGCGTCTTCCGTGAAGTACTTTTGTTCGAGAGCATTCCAAAGTTCTTTCACGGTTTCGATGTTTTGATAAACATCAAAAAGAGGATCGGATTGTTATAACTGGGTTTTCTGCAAACCTGGGTTGAGGTAATTTGATGTGTTTACTATGTGACTTATGCGATAATATGCGATAATATGCATAATTATGTGACTTCATGGTTAAGAAAGAATGATTTTAAATCATTATCTTCCACCGCCCAAGGATTTTTATATTAGTATAACAACCATCACCGCTTTATTTTAAATATAAAAGGAAGAAGATGAGATAAAAATCTTATCAGTTTCCTGTTTTACAAAAAGTGAGTGTTTAAAGGCGGTGAAAGTGTTCTTGAAGGAGTTCCTAGAAAATATTCTTGAAGAATATTGTTGTTTAAAGATTCTGTTGTTTGCTGCGTGATAATCTGCAGAATCTGTTATTTTAAGGTGAGTTTTTGAATTACTATCGGTTTACAAACTATGAGTTTTTATCTGCTGATTGATCCTGAAAACTGTTGAGTATTGATGGTTTGAAATTTAAAAGAAATTGATAAAACTGTTCTAAATAGCTTTAAAGGATATAGTTTGAATTTTTGAAGTTTGAATTCGTTTTGGAATAATTAAAGCAAAAACTGTGTTTTAACAGTTTTGGGATATGATATCCTTCGTTGAGGATTTAAAGAGGAATAAATGATTTGTGAAATCATTTACAGAACATATTGTTCTAAGGCTTGGAAGGTTTTGAATATAAACCTATTTTGAGATTATCATTGGTTAAAACCATAGACGAGGTTCACTCTGACGTACATGACTTTGTTCCATCATTGGATGAAATAGCCTATAGATTTTGGTTAAAACTATAGACGAGGTTCACTCTGACGTATATGACTTTATTCCATCATTGGATGAAATAATCTATAGATTTTGGTTAAAACTATAGACTAGGTTCACTCTGACGTATATGACTTTATTTCGTCATTGGATGAAATAGTCTATAGATTTTGGTTAAAACTATGAACGAGGTTCACTGTGACAGAAATGACTGCAGCCTATCATTGGATGAAGTAGTTCATAAGAATTTTCAGGGGAAATAAGGATGGTCGTTGTATGTGATGGATAGCTATTGCTATAAAGGGGGAATTATGGATGAAATAAGGATGGTGTGCATGGTATAACTTTTGCTAATATATCCATTAAGATTACAACAGATTGGAGCCCTCTCTTCTTGGTGATTTGAGGATTCAGAGATGTTGTTCTTATTGGAAATAATAGTATTGAT
>NC_037539.1:29125100-29131761 GCF_001531365.2 Cynara cardunculus var. scolymus
TTATGGTTACGGGAAAATATGGCCTATGGTCATTGATTTTGATTAAAAGCATTTTGGAACAGGATGTTCATTTTTATGAGGAACCAGAAGAATTCTGCTTGGTCCTCTCTATCGAACCAGAGGATTCTTGATATATATTAAGGAATGTACAGGTTTTACTAAACGTACTATTTGGACAAGAGGCTCTATATCTATTGAGTCAAAAACATATTTTAAAGAGGTTTAAGAAAAAGGATTTTATACTTAGTATTTTCTATGAAAAACAGATCAGAGGGGCTCTAGTTGGCTCTCATCGTTGGACCAGAGGATTCTGGTTATTGATTTGGAGAATGAACAAGTTTTTACTAAATGTACTAATTGGACAAGAGGCTCTATATCTATTGAGTCAAAAACATATTTTAAAGAGGTTTAAGAAAAAGGATTTTATACTTAGTATTTTCTATGAAAAACAGATCAGAGGGGCTCTAGTTGGCTCTCATCGTTGGACCAGAGGATTCTGGTTATTGATTTGGAGAATGAACAAGTTTTTACTAAATGTACTAATTGGACAAGAGGCTCTATATCTATTGAGTCAAAAACATATTTTAAAGAGGTTTAAGAAAAAGGATTTTATACTTAGTATTTTCTATGAAAAACAGATCAGAGGGGCTCTAGTTGGCTCTCATCGTTGGACCAGAGGATTCTGGTTATTGATTTGGAGAATGAACAAGTTTTTACTAAATGTACTAATTGGACAAGAGGCTCTATATCTATTGAGTCAAAAACATATTTTAAAGAGGTTTAAGAAAAAGGATTTTATACTTAGTATTTTCTATGAAAAACAGATCAGAGGGGCTCTAGTTGGCTCGCACGTTGAACCAGAGGCTCTGGGTGGTCATAACTTTTGAACAAGAAGCTCTGGTTAGTACAACCAGAGGCTCTGGTCGAGTCAGAACTCTGTATCACTATTCTTTTATGAAAAAGGTTATCTTATTGAATGGAAGCTTAAACTTAAGAATATTATATGAGCCAGAGGCTCTGGTTAGTACAACTAGAGGCTTTAGACGAGGGAATAAAAGCTCTGGTAGAAGGACCAGAGAGGGTCTGACCCTGTTTATTAAAATATATTCTAAGTAGAGTTTGGAACTCGAAGCCCGATGGACCAAGTCAGAATGTGATTTATAGTCTTTTCTATATGAGATAGATCATTGAAATAAATGTTTTGGTGATCTTCACCCTGCGTTACATAAAAGGCAACCTCACTAGATATTCATGTCTAACCTTCATTTTGTGTTTTCAAAAATATGTGGGCAGGTAATGATACCTTGCCAACCAGTCCATACCCACCACTACATCAAATTCCATCATAGGCATGGGAAACAACCGAATCGGAAGTTCACAACCCTCAATAACAATAACACAGTTATTAAACATACTAGTAACAATTTAGTGACTATTAACAGTATCAATTACTAATTCATCATCAAGTATCACAGAATTCAAACATGCAGTTTGAGCAAACAGTGGTGATACAAACGAGAAGTTTACACCAGAGTCAAATAACACCTTAGCACGTATTGAATTCAGAATCAATGTACCTGTTACTACATCCAGTGATGCTTCTACCTCATTCTTAGTCATCTGGAAGGACCATCCCCGTGCCCCTCCTTGCCCTCCTCTGTTCACTGTAGGCCTTCCCCGAGTACCCGACGCGTTACTTCCCATTGTTAGCTGTGGAGTCCTTAACAATGGACAATTCGGTCGAATGTGATCCGGAGAATTGCATTTAAAACACCTTCGATTTGTCGGGCAACTTCTGGACAGATGGCCTGCTTTACAGCACTTATAACATTTTCTTGGGTCCATCTTGCACTCACCCTGATGAACCTGTCGACACTATGAGCAAACTTTCTCACTTATCTTTTGCTTGGATCTGTTATCATATCTTACTGTTTTTGGTCCTCGGAAAAATGAAGGTCCCTCCCATTTTCTTTTCTCTACAACCTTTCCTTCTGGCTTTCGGTTCTTATTTCATTCAGTCACTTCAACTGTTCTACTGTCAATGAGAAGGTATTGGGGTTCATAGCAATGACAAACTCTCTAATTGAGGGTTTTAAACCCCAAATATACCTTTCTATCTTCCTGGATTCGGTTGAAACATAATGTTCAGCAAAGCGAGAGTATTCAATAAATCTTTCGTTATACTCCCGAACTGTTCCATTTCATTGTTCCAACTTTAGAAAATCTTCTTCCATTTGTCTAATAGCAGTTTTAGGACAAAACTGATTCTTGAATCATTCCACAAATTCTGCCCAAGACAAAGTCTGTAAAACATCTGTTTTGGACGACGACTCAACTTCCCACCAGAACAAAGTATTTGATTTCAGGACTGAAACAGCAAATCGAACTTTATTTGTTTTCGGACACCGAATAGTGTTGAACACAGATTCCATTTCTTTGATCCAGCACACAGCTTTCACTTGATCTCTTTCCCCAGAAAATGTTGGTGGCTTACATGCCAAAAACATTTTAATATCTCCCTCCTTGTTGTGAGTAACTGGCATCGAGGGATGAACTTCTATTCTTTCTATTTATATACTGGCTGGAATTCCCATAATAGAAACCAGAGTTTCTTGTAACTTCCCCATTTCTTCAGCCAACATATCCTTAGTTATGTATTCAGGATGTGGCACTGATCTTTCCTGAACATTCCCAGAATGGGATTCTTCATGTTCAAAATGAATTTCGGTCCGGCCCCTTCCCTGAGACTGACTTCTTCCTCTGCCTCGTCCTCTTGCTCTTCCCCGTCCTCTATTTCCGGACGTGCTAGTCGAAAGATTTACGGGTGATTCTTCCCTTTCCTTAGATTCTAGACGAGCCACTCTTTCAGATCTTCAAGTTCGGCTAGACATCTGTTGATTTTAGTGTTAATAATCACGTATTCATATTCCCAAACATAATGAAGTATTCAAGTTCAGATGTGTACCTGTAAATTCATAATTACATTGGCCAGATGTAATTAAAATTTACCTTACACACTGTTCTCTTAACCCATCATATTTATTTCCAATGGAGCTAACTATGGCCAGGACCCTTAACATGCAATAAAACAGTTTAAGTCTAGGTATCATGTTGTTAAATACCTAAATCCCTTAAACTCAAGCTCTGATACCACTTTCTATAACACCCCATACAATACACATTACATGTAACACATACTTCATACAGAAGAAATACATGTTTATACATCATTCAGGTTCCTTAGTACAAGAAATTACCATACATAATACATAACTCAAAAATTCAAAATACATTCTTGTACTAATCAATGTTCATCAATCAAAACTATACATCATAAACAGATCTTCATGTAGATATGCATATAGGAAAATATCATATTTTCCCCTTTCCCTTACCGTCTATACCTCCTGCATTACATATTTAAAATCAGAAAATGAGGGTTAGACCGAAAGGTCTAGTAAGTTACCCTATTTATGTTATTGCAGGGTGAAATCACCGAAACTTTGTATAAAAAATAACATTTTCATATATATAACAAATATATGAACAAATAGGAACATATTACCAGTATCTTTCCACTTTTCAAGTCAAGTATTTAGCTTATTCAAATAACAAACCTTTGAACCAACCAGGTTTCATATAATGCCACTTTTAAACCTTTTCTAATCAACAAGGTTTATTTAAAGTTTCAGGCCAAACCTGTTATTTTCTCCTCAATAACATTTAGACTATGATTTCCAATTAAAACCTTGATCCTAAATTTTTAAATCACAAAGAAATAAAAATTCTAGACCAAGGTAGTCTTAAGGGATCTAATAGAAAGAGTTATCAACATACAAATGCCACTTTATATCCAAATGTACACCTCTCCTTGATATGCCACCCTTATCCCATGGTACACCTCTCCTTGATATGCCACCTTTATTCCATGGTACACCTCTCCTTGATATGCCACCCTTATTTCCTCATCAAACATTTCACAAAAATAATTCCAAATAGACCGCAGTCAAATGGAATTATTATCAATTCAAAATTATCTTTATCAAAATTCCCATTTTATGATAAATAACAACTTTTATCAATTGAGCACAAGGCATAATACAAATCCAGTTAACATAGGCTTGGCCGGACTTCATCTCCGGTCAAGTCTTGGCCGGTTTACCAAATCCGGACAACATATTGCCCTAAGGCTTGTCCGATTTAACACTTAGAATAAATTCCAACACTTTTATCCGGATAACAAATCCGGACAACACTGTCCTCTTTTTGTCCGATTTAAAATAATCCGGTCAACATATAGTCGTATTCTTACTTCTCCGTTCAAAATGTTAAATATACTCAATATTCATAACTTGCTTAATGCTTGACCGGTTTAAAACTAAATCACTTAACACTTGTCCGGTTTAGGGCTTAATTGCCCAACCCTTGTCCGGTTTAAGACTTAAATCGATTATATCTTGACCGGTTTAAGTCTAATCCGAATAATACTTATGCGATTTAAATTTCAAACCAGATGAAAACATAATCAATTTATACGATTATCAAATTTTCAAAATAATTTAAACTACTCACCTTTAAAATCTTTTAGAAGTAAGATTAAACTCAGCTTCAATTCTAATCAAAGTAAGCAATCCGATCAACACTCTCTTTTCTTAAATCTTTCAATTGAGATATCAAAATAGCAAGAGAAGTGAATGGAGGCCTCACCCTCCTTTTATACTTTCCCTTTAGGGAAAGTCGGCTACTACAGCCGTGCACCATGTGCATGCTTGTAATAGTAATCATCCATGCATGCATGTATACTCATACACATATTCTCATACATGCATCTATATTATTCATATAATTTCACATATTAGTATGATCCAATATATCAAATTATCATGCTATCACTTAATTATATAACAAATAATCACGTATTCATTACCTCAGGTGACAACCAGGATCCAGTTATCACACAACTTCCGAAAAGATTAAACAGATTCGAGAAAGAATTAATACTGCCCAAGATCGACAGAAAAGTTATGCTGACAGAAGAAGAAAACCGATTGAGTTCAACATACGTGACTTGGTAATGTTGAAAGTATCTCCATGGAAGGGTGTTATGAGATTTGGGAAGAAAGGAAAGCTCAGTCCAAGGTATATTGGACCCTTCAGAATCTGCAAATGAGTTGGGTCGGTAGCCTATCAATTGGAACTACCAGAAGAACTCAGTCAGATTCACAGTACCTATCATGTATCAAATCTCGTAAGTGTTTGGCAGACCCAAGTCTAGCGATACCACTTCTTGAGATCAAACTTGATAATAAGTTGAATTTCATCGAGACACCAGAAGCAGTAACTGACAGAAAGACCAAGGTCTTAAGAAATAAAGAGATTAGTCTGGTAAAAGTACAGTGACATTTTCACAAGGGTTCAAAAGCAACTTGGAAACAAGAATCTGAGATGAGAACCCAATATCCTTGGTTATTTGAATGAATTCCGGGACGAAATTCTTTTAAGGGGGAAAGAATGTTATAACTGGGTTTTCTGCAAACCTGGGTTGAGGTAATTTTATGTGTTTACTATGTGACTTTTGTGATAATATGCATAATTATGTTAATACTTGCATGGATAATGTGAAAATGAGTGGAATCTGATGTTATGCATACATGTGATGAGAAATATTATTTTTTTAAACTTAAAAACTTCATGGTTAAGAAAGAATGATTTTAAATCATTATCTTCAACCGCTCAAGGATTTTTATATTAGTATAACAACCATCACCGCGTTATTTTAAATATAAAAAGGAAGAAGATAAGATTAAAATCTTATCAGTTTCCTGTTTTACAAAAAGTGAGTGTTTAAAGGCGGTGAAAGTGTTCTTGAAGGAGTTTCTGGAAATATTCTTGAAGAATATTGTTGTTTAAAGATTCTGTTATTTGTTGCATGATAATCTGTAGAATCTGTTGTTTTAAGATGAGTTTTTGAATTACTATCGGTTTACAAACTGTGAGTTTTTATTTGCTGATTGATCTTGAAAACTATTGAGTATTGATGGTTTGAAATTTAAAAGAAATTGATAAAACTGTTCTAAACAACTTTAAAGGAAATAGTTTGAATTTTTGAAGTTTGAATTCGTTTTGGAATAATTAAAGCAAAAACTGTGTTTTAACAGTTTTGGGATATGATATCCTTTGTTGAGGATATAAAGAGGAATAAATGATTTGAGAAATCATTTACAAAACATATTGTTCTAAGGCTTGGAAGGTTTTGAATATAAACCTATTTTGAGATTATGATTGGTTAAAACTATAGACGAGGTTCACTCTGACGTATATGACTTTGTTTCGTCATTGGATGAAATAGTTTATAGATTTTGGTTAAAACTATAGACGAGGTTCATTCTGACGTATATGACTTTGTTCCGTCATTGGATGAAATACTCTATAGATTTTGGTTAAAACTATAGACGAGGTTCACTCTGATAGAAATGACTGCAGCCTGTCATTGGATGGAATAGTTCATAAGAATTTTTAGGGGAAATAAGGATGGTCGTTGTATGTGATGGATAGCTATTGCTATAAAGGGGATATATGGATGAAAAAAGGATGGTCGTTGTGTGTGTGCATGGTATAACTCTCGCTATTATATCCATTAAGATTACAACAGATTGGAGCC
>NC_037539.1:29131836-29152108 GCF_001531365.2 Cynara cardunculus var. scolymus
GATGTTGTTCTTATTGGAAATAATAGTATTGATGTTATGGTTACGGGAAAATATGGCCTATGGTCATTGATTTTGATTAAAAGCATTTTGGAACAAAATGTTCATTTTTATGAGGAACCAGAAGAACTCTGGTTGGTCCTCTCTATCGAACCAGAGGATTCTTGATATATATTAAGGAATGTATAGGTTTTACTAAACGTACTATTTGGACAAGAGGCTCTGTATCTATTGATAAGAACTTTTGTGTCAAAAACATATTTTAAAGAGGTTTTATGAAAAAGGATTTTATAATTAGTATTTTCTATGAAAAACAGACCAGAGGGGCTCTGGTTGACTCACACGTTGAACCAGAGGCTCTGGGTGGTCATAACTTTTGAACCAGAAGCTCTGGTTAATACAACCAGAGGCTCTGGTAGAGTAAGAACTCTATATCACTATTGTTTTTATGAAAAAGGTTATCTTATTGAATGGAAGCTTAAAATTAAGAATATTATATGAGCCAGATTCTCTGGTTAGTACAACCAGAGGCTCTGGACGAGGGAATAAAAGCCCTGGTAGAAGGACCAGAGGAACTCTGGCCATGTTTATTAAAATATATTCTAAGTAGAATTTGGAACCAGAAGCCCGATGGACCAAGTCAGAATGTGATTTATAGTCTTCGCTATATGAGATAGATCATTGAAATAAGTGTTTTGGTGATCTTCACCCTGCATTACATAAAAGGGAACCTCATTAGACATTCATGTCTAACCCTCATTTTGTGTTTTCAAAAATATGTGTGCAGGTAATGATAATAAGGGCAAGAGAATTTTGTGAAATACTTCCCTATGTGCTTTGCTATATTTTGAAGCTTGGATAGTAGGATACAAGAGCATGTATTTTTAGAATTTTGATCTATGTAATTTTCATTATAGACTCTTGTATTATGGACCTATGTGGGAAAACACGTATTCTATGTATGAAATAAGTGTTATATGCAATGTGCGGATTTGGGGGCGTTACACGGACATAGCTTTGAGAATGTGACCACGACATATGAAATCATCGTTTTCGAACTTAAGACGTTCTCCGGTCGTATTTAGTGTCTCGTCGTCATGTGGTTCCGGATATGGTTTTGTGAGAACATATGAGACGTTGAGAGTGGCCAATAAGAATTGCATCTTCTTTTGCCACCTTTTGAAGCCTCCGCCATCGAAGCGTTCTAACTTGACTATATCACATGACATTTGTTGGAGATTTTTCGTTGCCATCGTTGCTCGAAATTTGCCTTAAGATTGTTGTTTTCGGGGGTCTAAACTAGAGGTATAAAATGACTAAAATTGAATCAACTACTTATTGCTTTCAAGGCGAGTAAACTCTCTATCCTTAAAGCAATTTCGCCCTTACCGTAGGTGCTTTAGGTTATGGAGAATTACTTCTCAAGATACAATGAAGCAACGTACGTAGATTGATTATCAACACTGCACAAGTAGTGATAATCCCGATCGGAATATTGAGTAATCAAGGATTTCAAGAAGCCTAAAAGTATGATTCTATAGCAAAATAGTTTTAGGTTAAATTTGTATATGAAAAGAAGATGATTTTTGGTGTTTATAAGTAGGTATATATAGGTATAAGTGACTACCCTTTGAACTGCCATGAATTGACAGTTTTTAACCTTTCACGACAGTTCAAACCGTCGCAACTATTCAAACAGTTGCAACTATTCAAACAACACCAGCAGTTACTATTGTGACGTTTCAAAGCGTTGCGTCTGTTCAAGTATGCCTATTATACGAACTGTCACGATATGTCATTTATAAAGCTGTCAAAAATAATTATATAGACCCCCACCATTTCAAATATATATTAAATTAATATATAGAAAATTGTTCCACTTATATACCAAATTTTGTTCCACTCTTTCACCTATGTGGGATAAGGTGAAACCCACCAAATCCAAATTTGCTCTTCTTCCTTAGACTCAACCCGAAACACTTGAACCTGTTTACTTCATTTTGAAAATTTTCCAACAAATCATCCATAATTCATTATAAAATCTGTCCACCATAACAACCTTGAGTGCGCATCTTCCAACAACCACAAGATTTAAAGCAAAATCAGTCATCCCCAAAACTTGGTATATAAATCTCTGTTAGAAACCTGATTTCAGACATTCATTTTTTGTAATACAAGCGAATGACACCGAACCCAAGTTATGCGAAATTGCTATTACATATATTTGAGAACATAATTACCAAACAAATCACATTGAAACATGTAAGTCCCTAACAATGATCAATCTTCATATGAGCTTCACAATAATGACAGATCTGATAATTTCTTCAAGAACACATAAGAGACTAGAGATAGAAAGTCAAATCTTCAAGTATGGTCAAACCTTTTTTTACGTATAATGAATTTTACAAAATGAGCTCTTACAAGATTACAAAGACTAACACCCTATTTATAGGGTCAAACAACTAGTCAAAAGTCAAAAGTCAAACTTCTATAAGAAAAGTCAAACACGATGACTTTATATAATTATAGACAATTTTATCTTTCAAGACGAATACAATTTTATATAGACTTTCATTCCTAACAAAACATGTTCAATATGTTTCCTATGTAGCAAATCAACCACAATTCCCCCAAAATTAGGTTCATAAGCGTAGTAGAGTTGTAACCCTTGTTTGTTCATTTTTGAGTGTATTTTTCATTCTCATAGCTATGATATTTCTCCGAAGTTTGAACCTATATCCCTACGAGTTTCTGTTTTTCTAAACACATCATACCTAAATTTTATTCACATTATATGTAACACGAGAGACAACCAAGAGAAAGAAAACAAAGATGCCATAAGATCCTTAGATGGTTTGATATAACAATACTACATCAGGTCATCAAGTATTACAAAGAAGAAATGGGCATTTACTCATTTGTACAAAAATAAAGAATCTAACAAAAATATGTTTGATTACATTTTTTAAAGATGGTTAATGCTACGTTTTGTTGCATTTAAAAAGAAAAATACCAGCATGACAACAACCTTTGTAAACCCCAAACAACCCCTGTCGGATCCAACATCCATTTTCAATGCAAAGAAGTAGAAAATAAGAGACTTCAAGCATTATGAACACGTCATCAATCCAAAATGAAGGTGCAACCCCCAAAAGACTTGGTCAAGACAACAACTATAACATGATGGAAAGTACTATGATTATCAACATCATTATGATTTAAAAGCAAATTCAGGAAAACATTACACAAAGAGGTGTTTAATCAAATTAAACTTGCAAAAACAATATATATTAGTAGAAAACAATGATTAAACTTGCAAAAACCATAAACATTAGTGGGAAAAAGAATGGTTTTATCTTTTATTTACTCTTTTTTTATAAGCATGGCATCTAAATCTTGAGAAAAGTCTACACCAAAGGGGATAATTCAAATATTGCACCCTATTTATGAACCCAATTTCGCCAATTTTTGATTCTTGAACAATTTTTCCATTTTGTTTTTGCAAAAATTGACTTGGAAACTGCCGTTTGAGGGAGAGAAGACCTAGGGACGATTTCTAGAGCAAAGGATAGGATTTTGGAAGCTTTTCAATCTTTTTCTTCTTGTTTAATTCCATAAGTAACTAGTTTCTTCATTCCATAATGGTGTAGCCATTGAGCAACACACAGTTCTTGAGGAACGAGGCGACTTCTGCAAAGTGAGATTTATCTACGGTGATCTCCAAAAGAGCAATGTGGTTGTTTGGTTTGAATGAGAATTCTTCAATACCAAAGTTCACGTTTGCAGCATAGGCCAATTCTATTTAAGAAAAAAAGAAATAGAACAATACACGAATGTTTTAGTCACAAGGCTTTTTAGAACAAAAGTTCGAAGAATAAACTTTTCTTTCGAAGAACCAAAAAGAAGGTAGGTTTTCAAGAAGATTTTTAAGAAAGAAAACTGATATAAATCAAGAAAAAAAGATTTATACAACTTATGTTGTTTGTATTTAAAAGAAGAAACATAAAGTTAAAGTTATAAACAAGTTTCTTTGAAGATTAACAACCAAAAAAGAGAAACACAAACTTGTTTTTGGGGAAAAAGAAAGAACATGTTTGTGTTTGAAGCAGTTCTTGGTGTTCTTGCTTATCAAAGTATAGAGAGAAATATAGTATATTTTGAGAGAGAGAAAGAGGAGGGAGGAAAATGACGCTTCGAAAAAAATATGTAATTATGATTTTTCTGCACGTTATGAGAGGGTAATGGACAATGTGTGTCAGAAAGACGCACTTGAAATACGTCCATTAATTTAAAAAAATAAAGACTTCATAAATATAATCTTTCATAATTCTTTTTGTTGGATCAAAATGTTGTTCTCAAGTCCCATGCTTAAACATTTTTACTTGCTTTGTAATAGTTGGTTTATTGTTTTGTAATGGAAGTTTGTTTCCTTGTTTAGTAGTTGGTATAAATAGGTCATGTTAGTTGTTAGTTGGTTGGTTAACAGTTGAAAATATACAATCATACGTACATTTGAGGGAGAATCTGTATTGAGAGTGCGTGATTAAGAACATTGTACTTAAAGTTTATTCAAGGACATGCTGACTATTTCATATCATCATCTATTGTTGATCCTATCTCTCAATTAATTTGATGATAGTCCCTTTTACCTATTTCAAAGTATTATGTTTATGTCTTTCAGTTCCAACGATCATCACTGAGTCTGTTCGGTGATCGTTGAAACATGTATTGTAAATCCTACAGCGACAGTGATACTTCAAGAAGACAAAACTCACACCAAAGAACCTTCAACGAAAGTCGAAGACTGAGACCGAAGAATAGTGACTGGTGCGTTCGTGATCTGAAGCGGCATTCAGTTATTACAACCTGGTCAACATATGTGTGAAGACTGCCCAAGCTTCAGCGAATGCCGAAGAGACCTTCAGTGTTATTCCAGCATTCAACGATCAAATGAAGCTTGTTGTGCAAGATTGTTTTTGTCTTATCCTTCCACACACAAAGGACAAACCCATACCCTTTCTAGAGTCTAGTACGGTAAGGAGTCGACTAGTTGACTCTATTACCCACCAACTCCACGAAATGATGTCTGCTCATGAATAGGCTTTTGTACTATTCAAACTGTAGCAAAGGACAAGCTTTTTCTTAGAAGCTTGACGTGTGTTCTAACCCTGATTTGCATTAAATGTGCTCTCTCCATGCAGAGACAATCCTTACATATAGAGACGTAAAAACACACACACATCTAAGAACACTTACGCTTATCTTCAAGCAAGTTAGAATCCCTCTCAAGTATTCTAAAAGTTCCTTACCCAAGAAGAACTTATTTCCTTCTTTATATTTCAGCAAATCTTGTCTTTGCTAAGAATATATGTGTGTATACTTAGATCGTTTTAGATAGGTCATCTTTACCTTGTCTATTTTCGCATACAATCTTGTAAAAATATGTATTGATATTTCTTTATCAATATATGTTTTTAAATTTGAAAGTTCTATGTGTTTGTATTCATCCTCCCTTATACAAACTATTTCTATAAAACTCTTGTAGACCCAACCGGGACCAACAAGTGGCATCGAAGCAGTGTTTTCTTCTCTTCTTATTTAGTTATTTTTCTGCATTTTTTTATCTCTCTTTCTCTAGATAATTTACTGCTTTCAAATGGCTTTGCAAAACACAAGCACAAACTTTCACGACAATGGCTCCCTTGCCAAACCTCCCTGATTTATCAGAGATAACTTTAGTCTCTGGAAGAACTCTCTTCTTGGAGGGTGTGGATCCTGAGATACCACACTATATAGAAAATGGACCTTATGTTCCATATGCTATATCTCTAGCTGTTCCCGAAACAGCTACGACTGCCGCGATTCCTAAACGGCAAATTCCTAAGCTCCTTCATCAGTGGAGTGAAGAAGACAAGAAGAAGATAGCTATAAATACTATGCGAGATCTATAATAGCTATGTCTCTTTCTGACGAGGTCTATCACTCTGTGATGAAGCTTAAAACCTCGAAATCCATGTGGGACACTCTCTGTGTTGAATATGAAGGTACCTCTCAGGTACAAGAATCGAGGAAGATAAACTTAGTAAGACAAATATGAAAGCTTTCTCTGTGGAAAGACTGAGACGTTGTCTGAAGTACATCAAATGTTTGATTGTCTTCTAATTGATTTAAGGACAGTTGGCAGAGAATATTCCAACTCTGAAACTTTAACGAAGTTTTTGGAATGTTTACCAGAATCTTGGGATACTTACGCCATGTGTCTCAAAATGTCCAACGACATGTTTTCTCTATCTCTTAGCACCTTATGTGGGATACTGCTCATCATGAGCAGTCTCTACAACTAAAGAGGAATCTAATTAATGATTCCATAGACATGAAAATCTCTCTGCTAGCTTTGATCTCTGAAGATTCTTCAGTTGAACTCCCATTCTCTTCTTCTTCTTCTTCAATTCTTCCTCCTGTTACTATAACTGAGTTAGACTCTACTAACTCTGAGGATCTGTTAGAGTCTGACCTTGCAGACTTTGATGAATCATTGGTGCTTTTAACTAAGTCTTTTAGAAGATTCGCTAGGAAAAGTAATTTCTGTAGATCTCTCACGCTGACCGTTAAAGAAAAGCCAAAGTCAGATATTGTTGACAAGGCTTCAGCGATCTACTACAATTGTCACCATAAATATCACTTTGCAGGTGAAAGCAGGTCAAAGAAGGCTGCGATGCCATCTTCGAAATCCCCTTCCTTCTTTAGAGCTAAAGAAGATAAGTACTTGAAGCTGAAGAAGAAATATAAGAAGATGAAGAGTTCCCAGCAAAAGGCCAAAGGTCTTGTCGCTGAAGAGCATGACTGGGCTGATTCGTCTGATGAATCATGCTCTGATGAGGAAGACACGACCTATCCTTGCTTAATAGCCAAAGATGTCAAGGGAGAAACTTTTGAGACGTCAACTTCCCATGAGCCCTCATCATCCTCTCCTGCTCAGGTATGTCTCCTGAATGAACCCTCTTCTTCTTCTTCTAGCCTATCAGCGTTAGATACATTGACGGTTGACCTTTACAATGCCCTAAATGGAAAATCTAAAGTAGAAATGC
Organism: Cynara cardunculus var. scolymus; assembly: GCF_001531365.2. Lineage (NCBI taxonomy): Eukaryota > Viridiplantae > Streptophyta > Magnoliopsida > Asterales > Asteraceae > Cynara > Cynara cardunculus. Next base: position 29,138,925 of record NC_037539.1, read on the forward strand.
TTAATATTGATCTTCAAGAACAGTTGAAGATTTGTCATTCCAAGATCAAAGAGTTGACAAAGGTCGAAGAAGATCTTAAAGATCAGGTCATTGTAAACCAAACCATCTCTATTGAACATGAACAGGCTATCGATGAGCGTGAACAAGCAATTGCTCAACTCAAGGCTGAAAAGGCTACCATTAAAGGATGGTGCAAAGCCTCTGTTAAAGCCTCTGAGATCATTAATGCTCAGATCCCTGCCAAGATAACGACTGGTCTAGGATTCTCTTATGATCAGGAAGATAGTGTCAAAGACAGGTCCATGCTCAAGTTTGGCACCTTTGTCTCTTCTATTCCTGACACTTCTTCCTCTTAGTCTTCTTTTACTAAGAGTCATCTTCATGGAAGTCCTTCGAGTTCAGGTTGCAAAGACAAAGATAAATTCATTGTCACAGAACCTCTTCCTAAGAAGGCTAACAAGTCATATAGATCGAAATCTATTCTTTTAGCTTGTATACCTTCTTCTTCTTCTTCAAGGACCAAGATATCTGAATCTTCTTAGAAATCTAAGTCTAAGTTTAAGGTGAATGCTTCACCTAAGGACTCCAAATCCTCAAAAGTTCCTCCTAGAACTAATGAGAAGGGAATCCTTGGAGCTTGTCCCTCTTCTTCTTTCGTACTTCCTGGCCCTAAAGCTAGCTTCAGCTATAGGAAGTGTAGACGCTGTGGTGAAACTACACACATTGACAGTAAGTGTTCTTCTGCCACCAAGGCTGGTCCTCCAGCCAAGGGCAAGAAAGTAGCCAAGGCTGAGAAATCTACCAAGGCGAAATCTACCACTAAGGTTGTTAAAACAACTAAGGTGAAGAAATCCACTAGAGCCTCCTCTTCAGGCTCAGTGAAGACAACTACCGACACTAAGTCTTCAGCATTAGGTGTTGTTGTTCCTCTTACACTGAAGCCTCTTCGTCAGGCTCAGTGAAGATACACACTGACTCTATTCCATTATCAGAGGTTGTTCCTAATCCCACTGACACCTCTTCTTCAGGTTTAGTGAAACTCTCTGCTAACACTAGTTCTTCAGTTTCAGTAGATGTTGCTTCTAATATTGATGGACCCAAATAGAATGGATACCACGACATTTTTAAATTGTTCCCTTGCACAGGAATTCAAAGGCATTTGGTATCTCGATAGTGGATGCTCAAGTCATGATTTGAGACAAATCCCTGCTTATTGACTACAAGGATGAAAGAGGCCCTTCTGTGACCTTTGGAGGAAATAAAAAAGGATATACCAAAGGTTTTGGTGTATTAACCAACGGTTCAACCACTTTCAGGCGTATTGCATATGTTGAAGGACTGAAGCACAACCTACTCAGCATCAGTCAGCTGTGTGATAAAGATTTCACAGTGAAATTCTCAAAGAATTCATGTTATATCTATGACAAAGATGACACGGTTGCTCTAACCGGCTCTCGTCTAGAGAATGTCTACATCATCAACATGGATTCTCCTCTCACTGAGAATAGTTGTTCTCTATAAAGCTTCGTCAGATATCAATTGGATGTGGCACAAATGACTTTTTCACCTTTAACTTCAAGACACTCAGCGAGTTGTCTAGAAATGATCTCGTCAATGTCTTCCTCAACACACCTTTGCAAATGAATCTCTTTGCTTAACATATGAGATAGGAAAACAAACAAGAGCTAGCTTCAAGTCCAAGAAAATCTCTTCAGTGACATTACCTCTTCAGTTACTACACATGGATCTCTTTGGTCCAATGAACGTGCAATCTATTGTTGGAAGGAAGTATATACTCGTCATTGTTGATGAGTACTCCAGGTACACTTGGGTCTTTTTTCTCAGATCCAAAAGTGAAGCACCTGAAGAAATAATTTCATTCATCAAGAAGATAGAAGTCCTTAATAATATTAAAATAATATCTATTAGAAGTGACCATGGAACTGAATTCAAAAATAGTACTATGGATAACTTCTTTGACGACAAGGGAATCTCTCACAATTTTTTTTTAGTGAGAACTCCTCAGTAAAATGGGGTCACTGAAAGGAGAAATCAAATAATCATTGAGGCTGCTCGATCAATGCTCAGCGAAACTCATCTTTCCACTCATTTGGGCTGAAGCTGTCAACACCGCTTGTTTCACTCAAAATCGGTCGATGATCGTAAAGAGGTTTAAGAAGACAACTTACAAACTCTTCCATAGCAAAAAGCCCTCTCTCAGCTTTCTACAAATCTTTGGTTGCACGTGTTATATTCTTAATAACCGTGATCAACTGGGAAAGTTTGATCCCAAAGCTGATGAAGGAATATTTCTTGGATATTCTTCAGTGTCCAAAGCCTTTAGAGTATTCAACAAATGACGATAGACAATAGAAGAAACTATTCATGTAACCTTTGATGAATCTCAATAAGCTAATTCTGAACCCATCATTAACGATGACGAAGAATTAGAAGCTGGATGTTCTCTCATTTTAGACAACCTGAAGCTTCCTTCAGCATTCCTCCCAATGCTGAAGCCCCAGAAGCTGAAGATGATCCACTTATCATTCCAGTTGCAGCTAATCACCAAAACGTGTCTTCTTTAAAGATTGTTGCAGTGCCTATTAGTTGCGTTCCTCCTTCCACTTCAAACAATGATCAATCAGTGAATGAAATTCCTTCAGCATCTGAACATTTATTAGTCGCTGAATCTGAGGCTTCTTTAGCAATTCTCCCTATTGCTGAAGAATCTAGAGCTAAAGCCTCATCCTCTATTCTGGAACATCAATAATCATATGATAATCCTCTACTAGCTCAGCGATGGACAAAAGACCATCTTATTCATCAAATTCTTGGTGATCCCTGTGCAGGTATTCAGACTCGTCGAGGTCTAGGTATTATATGTCTCTTTGTCAACTTTCTTTCTTTAGTTGAACCCAAGAAAATCAGTGATGCTATCTCAGACCCTAGCTGGGTCATTACCATGGAAGAGGAGTTCATTGAGTTTGATAGGAACAAAGTCTGGTACCTTGTCCCACGCCCATCTGACAAGACTGTGATAGGCACCAAATGGGACTATCGTAACAAGTTAGATGAAGAAGGTGTGGTAACCCGTAACAAGGCTCGACTTGTTGCTTAGGGTTATAGACAAGAAGAAGGGATCGATTATGATGAGACTTTCACACCAGTGGCTAGACTTGAAGCAATTCGACTCTTTCTAGCCTTTGCTGTCCATAGAGACTTCAAAGTCTACCAAATGGATGTAAAGAGAACTTTCCTAAATGGAAAACTTCAAGAGGAAGTTTATGTTAAACAACCTCCAGTGTTTATTGACCATAAGCATCCAAACCATGTCTATCGTTTGGATAAAGCTCTTTATATGTTAAAATAGGATCCTCGTGCCTGTATGATACCCTCTCCTCATTTCTCATCTCTGAGAAATTCGTTCGTGGAAAGATTGACCAGACCTTATTTCTTAGGAAAGTTAAAGGTCATATCATTCTAGTCCAAATATATGTCGATGATATTATTTTTGGTTCCACTAATCCCTCTTTATGTTTTCAATTCGCTGATCGCATGGAGAAAGAATACGAGATGATTATGATGGGAGAACTAACCTTCTTTTTAGGTCTCCAGATCAAGCAACCAGATAAAGGTATCTTTATCAGTGAGAGTAATTATGTCTGTGATATGTTGAAAAAGTTTGATCTCTCTAATAGCTCATCTATGAAAACTCCTATGGCTCCTTCACTCTCTCTCAACAAGGATCCAAATGAAATGCCTGTAAACATAACTATTTATAGAGGAATGTTCGGCTCCCTGCTGTATCTTACAGCTAGTCGACCAGATATCATGTATTCTACTTGCTTATGTGCACGTTATCAATCTGAACCTAAGGAATCCCATCTGATTGCTGTAAAACGAATTTTCAGGTACCTGAAGGAAACTCCTAACTTGGGTCTCTAGTACCCTAAGGGTTCAGGTTTTGACCTAATAGGTTATTCGGATAGTGATTTTGCAGGTTGCAAAGTTGATAGGAAAAGCACCACTACAGGCTGTCAGCTTCTAGGTGGAAAGTTGGTGAGGTGGACAAGTAAATAGCAAAACTCAGTGTTCACATCAATCACTGAAGCTAGATACATTGCCACTGGAAGTTGCTGTGTCCAAGTCCTTTGGATGAAAAACCAGCTTAACGACTACGATATTCAGTTTTCAAAGATTCATATCTATTGTAATAGCACTAGTGCTATTACGATTGCAAACAACCCTGTTCTTTACTCCAAGACCAAACATATTGAGATTAAATATCATTTTATCAGAGATCATGTTATGAATGGTAATATTGAACTTCACTTTGTTCCCACTGATTACCAACTCACTGACCTTTTTACAAAGCCTCTTGATGAGATAAGATTTAACATCTTGATCAGCTAACTTGGAATGCTAAACGCTGAAGATTGATTTCCTTTAGCTACACGCATCAATCAGTAAGTGAAATGATTCAGTGCTCTCATTCTATCACCGAACTCTTGAGTAATTATATCTCTTCTCTTTAAGGTATGTATACTCACTCTTTTTCTTTAAAACTTAAAACTGTCACTGAATCTTTTCTTCTTCAGTGATCAAAGCATTTTAAAAGTTTGTTTAAGTGATTCTTTCTATCGCTGAATATTTTAAGTAAGTATATCTGTCTACTATATTTATTTTTTCTTAAAAATCAAAATGATCATTGAACCTTTCTTCTTTCAGTGATTCAGAGTTTTTAAAAGATTGTTATCACTGACTCTTTTATGGAAATATATTGTTCTAAGATATTTTCCTTTCTTAAAACAAAACCATCACTAAAGCCTTTCTTCTTTAGTGATCAAATGTTTTAAAAATTCTTTTCATTCAGTGATTCTTCTTATCACTGAACGCTTTCAAAACCTTTTCATATTCTTTAGAAAGAGGCTTTTGAATTTCTTAAAACGTTTTCGTTTTAAAAGAAATGGATTATCAACCGTTTTAATAATGACATTTTCTTTTACCAATACGAGTTGCTTTGAGATGCGCATAAAAGTCTGACACATGCGACCTCCTCCAAATTCCATCCAATCTTGGATGAGAATGTGCTACTTTTTCATCATGGCACTTCCTCTACAGTCGTATTTTCCTCTCTCCTATTTCTTTTTCTCTCTCCTCCTACTTATAAATATGAGACTTCTCTTCTCATATTTTCTTTACGCTTTCAAAATCTTTGACGGACCTCTGCCAAAACAGATTTGCAAGCAAGAACTACAAACTAAGAACGCTCGAAACCTTCAACCTTTTCTTCTAAAATCTCTAAGGTCGAAACTCCTTCTCTAATATTTTGAACTGTTCTTCTTCCTCTTCTAATGAAACTGTATTTGTTTCTTTAAGAACTTGTTCTCTTAAAATATAAACATTAAGATTATTAACACATTCTTTTCCTTGGTTATAATCTAAAGTTTCAAAAACACTTGTTTTTCTTAAAAAAAACCCTAATACTTTCTTTATGGATTTTTCAGAAGAAGTTTTATTGTTTTAAAACTTAAAAGCTCACATCCTAATCTTGGATTACTAACAAACCTATTATATCTTATTTCTTACCTCTATCAGAAAATGGCTGCCAAGAACGTGAACTTTTCACTCGAAGACGTGTCTTTCAAGGAAAACAACCATGTCACTTTGTTAGACATCCCATCAAACAAATCACTCTACGAGGATGTTGCTACCTTCCACAAGATGTCACCAATTGCCTACGCTCTCACCCATGAACCTGTCATGGTGAAGGAAACCCTTCAGCAATTCTGGATGACTGCTGAAATAGTGCAGGATATTGAAAAACATGGTCAACAGGTAGAGAAAATCCCCTTCACCTTCAATCGTATGACCGTCAGCTTTGGCTTCACATTGCTAAGGCATGCTCATCGATTTCCCAATGGTCCATTCATCAGCGATCCTTCAACTAAAATCATCATTGCCCATCTCAATGATATTGGATATGCATAGGCAACGAAGAAAGACTCCAGCGAACCTATCAAGTCGTTGTCAAAGATCAACAAGAACTGCATGTCTACGGTATGGCAGTACCTGTTCTCCCACTTCATCCAGTGCATGTGAGGCAAGACTGTCAGACAAGATCATTTCAATCATCCACCAACCCCTATCAACTATGCGGCTGTGATCTTCGAGGACCTGGCACTAAAGCTAAACAAGCTCCAGAGGGAGAAGGTTGTTCCTTACAACAGGTTTCTTTCCATGGTGTTCGCCAAAATCTTCGGCGCCAAGTACTCCAAGGAAGGTAATCTTCCTATCTACAAGCTTGGATCAATGATTCTGGATCATAAACTGAGAGATGGAGACATTGCACTATCTGCTATTGTGCAATCTGTTTCTTCTTTCTCTCTTTCTCCTTCTAAGGTAGTTAAGACTATGGAAAACCCACCGAAGTCTGTCCCGACCACCACTACCCTCTCTACCAAACATCCATCTTCTCAACCCATTCTTGGTTCTCCGTCGAGGGCCGATAAAGCCAAAAAGAGGACACCCTCGTCTCTGGCTGTGACCTCTCAAAAGGTCTCAGCTATTGAAACTCACCTTACCCCCGAGGCACTTGTAGTTACCCTTCCCATCTATTTAGTGACTCCTACAATCACTGTTGTACCTGTGGCTCAGCTTCCAACCGCCTCTGTGACCCAAATCATCGAAGGTGAGAATATCAACATCACCACTGCTGAACACTCACGTCCATCTGGCTTGGCCATTTTCTCCTCTCCTCCCTCCTTGGTCTCGACATGTGTTTATGATTCATCATCGAATGTCCTCCTTGATGATGATGAAACACCCACCACTGGACCTAAAATTGCTCCTCTCGGGGCATCTCAACAAACAGTCGCCTATCCTCTTGAAGGCCACTTAGAGCGAACCATCGTTAATTCTTCAGATAACGCTGATGAACCCTCAGTTACTCTACCTTCCTACCCTTTCGTTTCTACTAACTCTGAACTCTCTTATGCTCACCTTTGTTCCTTTTTAGGTCCTTTTGAAGAGATGCCAACCATGGATGAAGAGTACATTATGGCTGATGACGTGAAGTTACTCCTCCCTGCTGTAGAGACTGTCTTTAACAAAATGGACGAATTCCATAAAGGCATGCCTCTCAGGGACAAAGTCTTTGCTGACCTATCTGCCGTTCGAGCTGAAGTAAATGAGGTCAAGGACCAGCTCTCCTCTATGCAAGTGGCTATGCGAGCCAATGCGGAGGCCATCACTTCTTTAACAAGCAAGGCCAATGAAGCAAATTCTCATCTCGTAAAGCATACAGAGCTGAAGGAGTAGATATTGGCCACTCTCCAACATCCACTACCAGCACTTTAACCATCGTTTACCACTGAAGATCGTGAGCAGCTAGATCAAACGCGTAAGGCTACTATTCTTCTAGCCCCTGCTATGACAAAACTTGAAAAAATGATGGCGTTTAAGATACACACTGTGGATCACTTAGTTGGCTATTGTTCCAAAACCATATCTAAAGAAGGGGAGACAAAGTCTAGAGCTGCTGTTGCTGAAGCTGTTGCTGTCCCAGCTACTCATACTAAAGCTCATCTTAAAGCTGAAGTAGAGGTTGCTGATGAAAATCCAACTTCCTGTGAAGCTCCAGTAGCTGAGGATATTGATGTCGTCTGAGCTGACGCTGAAGCTCGTGACGAAGACCTTCCAATCACCTCCGCAGCTAATGCTGGTGATATGGAAGATGATGAAGATGAAGATGTTGACTCTCCCGACCTTCCTGACACTGGTGAAGATCTTGGTGATGATGATGAAGACGACGATGATGACGACTTCACCAAACAATACCAAAGTCGTAGAGTTGAGATCGAGTCCAGAGTCGAGCTACTCTAAAGTCATTTTTTCTTTATCATCAAACTAGACGTTGATGCTTTCCATGAATGTCTTGGTTCGTAAATTAAAGTCTCTGTAGGCCTTGGAATCTGTGGAGTATCTAAGAAATTTGCCTTCATCGGCCTTCTTGTCAAACTTTCCAAGGTGATCACAGTCATGTAAAATGAAGCATCTACAACCAAAGATATGAAAAAAAATTAACATTAGGCTTTCTTTGGTTAATAAGTTCATAAGGAGTCTTCATGTGTCTCTCAACCACTGTTGCTCTATTTTGGGTAAAACATGAGGTTGAGATAGCTTCTGCCTAAAAATGGGTTGGAAATCCAGAGTCTGCAAGCATTGTTCTTCCAGCTTCAACTAATGTTCAATTTTTTCTTTCTGCTACACCATTTTGTTGTGGTGTTCTTACAACAGAGAAGTTCTCAGAGATTCCATCTTTGTCAAGGTACGCATCAGTTTTTGCGTTCTTTAACTCTGTACCATTATCACTTCTTAGCTTTTGAATTCTACTCTGTAGTAGGACTTGAATCTTGATCATTAGCTTGATCAGCAACTCTGGGACATCTGACTTCTGTCTTACAAACTCAATCCAAGTATATCTTGTAAATTCGTCAATAAACACTAAGATATACTTCTTGCCAGACAGACCCTGCATAGAGATTGGACCGCAGAGGTCTACATGTAGCATGTGTAAAGGTCTAACGCAGGATACATTTGTCTTTGCCTTATGGGATGCTCTTTTGAGTTTTCCCATTTCACAGGCAGGATATAGATGGTCCTTTTCGAACTTTATAGCTGGTAGTCCGTCAACCAGGTTGTTTTTCACAAGTTTCTCTATATCTTGAAAATTTAGGTGAGAAAGCTTGTGGTGCCAGAGCCATGCTTCTTCACATTTACGAGATACGAGACAAAGAATATCTGAGTTATCTCTCGGTAAGAAGTTTATAAGGTATAGATTACCCTTATGTTTGGCTCTTAGCAACTCTTGACCTTAATCTGACAATATTGAACAAGATTCCTTTTGAAACTTGATATTATAGCCAAAATCACAAAGTTGATATGCTCAAAAGGTTATGCTTAAGCCTAGAAACATAAGAAACTTTAGAGACAGAAACCTTACCTTGATGAAGATCTCCATAGGCTTTGATTTCACCTTGCATATTATCCCTGAAAGTCACTCGTCCTCCAATTTTATCTCTAAATGAGGAGAGTAACCTTTTATTGTCGGTCATGTGTCTTGAGCACCTGGAGTCAAGATACCAAATTTCCACATGCGGGTTCTGCAAAACAAAGTATAAGGATTTAGGTATTCATTTCATGATGAGTCCTCGATGATTAGGCCTTGGAGTTTTGACTTCAGGTTTAGAGAGAGAATCTATCTCAACACGTGATTTTCCAGATTTGTGGTCTGGTTTTCCAGATTTGGCCTTAGGAGTTTGCTTCTTCTGGGTTCTTTTGAAATTATTCTTTAACAACTCAGAGAGAATACAATTGGGACTAGAAAGGGGCAACTTTAATTGTTGCACCAGAGAAAGACATTTGCAAGTATGAACAAAATTTTGATGACAAAACGATTCATTGGATACATAAAAGAAATTATTACAATTGTTCTTAGTATTGTTAGTTCGAGTGAACTTTCTATCTGGTTTTAATTGTTTAGAAAATTTGGCCTTTGTCTTTTCTGGCCTTCCTTCTCCCTTCTTAGTCCTTTGGCCATCAGAGGCCTCTCTGAAACAGAGGAATTTAATTTAGAATTAGCAGCGGGTTTTCCTTTCTGTTCCGTAGTGAACTTTATTGTCTTTTGAAAATTGGATTTTGATTTAGATGTAGAGGTGGAAGATTTAGATTTCATAGCCTTGTTTTCCTTGTCAAGCTCCAGAGAATACTTGGATTTTAAACACATGTCCACGAAATTGGCACACTTGGGAATCCTTTTCCTCTTCTCCATCACTGGAACAAATTTATTTGATATCCCATTTTGAAGTCTATTAACTTCTAGTCCAGGTTCCACTACCTCTGTCTCAATTAGCTTTGTACTCGAGTCAACCTCTGATTCGGAATCAGAGTTAAGAAAATCCTTGTGTGGATTTTGAGTTGCAGAGGTTTCTTTGAGAGTTTGAGATTCTCGTAAACATGCACCAATGCCTTTGTCCTTCTGTTGCATTGAATAGGCACTTCCAAAAATTTCCGAGGAATTACTCTCAAAATTATTTGCATGAGATACAGAGGGATGATTCAAGGCCTCAAGCAGATCTTGATCAAAGACTTGTATTTCCTTCTCTGTAAATTCATCCATCAAATTTGGATCCAAAGTATTGACATAATCATCTTTCGATAAATTCCTGGTCTCTTCTATTTTAGGTTTGACTTCATCACCATTTGATTTCAAATGCTCAGGATTATGAGTGACGAAACAAAAAAATTCTTTTGTCTTTTGTATGCTATTTAAATCAACTGGATGCGTACATTTAGAAGTGTAAGAAATGTTTTCAAATTTGAGTTTTCGAGTTCTGGCCCCATATTCAAGTTTACATCTTTTAAATGGTGAGGTTTTAGGCAGATCCGGAAAATCGAGTTTTTGCTCTGCCCCTAAACGAAACACAGACTCAAAAGTAGATTTCTTCTTCCAGGTGAGGTCTAAGTCTGTATAACCTATCCCCGCTTTATCCTATTGAGAATTTATCTTTTCATACACCTACTGAGCATCTTGATACTTTYTAATCAAGAGCTCTTTTCTTTGCAAGCTCTGGTGTAAGAATTCCCTTTCTTTTTTAAAATAATTTTTCAGGGCTAGAGAATTTAACATGTCACGCTCTTTTTCTGATAGATCTTTATCCTTTTTCTGAATAGTCGTTTTTAGTTCTGAGCACCCTATTTTTAGACTATTTTTTATGGAAAGTTTAGTTTTTAAAATTTTCTCTTTCTCCACAGAAAGCTCCTGCTTTTCTATAGACAAAATCTTTGTTTCTTTTTCAAAAAAAACTTTTCTTTTTCCAAAGCTTTTCTTTTCGCCTTTTCATCAAAGTTTTTGTTGTAATTATATAAAATCTTGGGTTAAAACAGAGATACTTTCTTCCAGGTCAGAATGGGAATAACAAGAGGGAGAGCATATTTGAGAGTCAGAGCTGGGTTCAGACGCTTTTGCATCATTTTCAACAGTCATACCACAGAAGTGAGCTTGTAACTCTTCTTCTGATGTAGAATCAGAGACCCAATTCTCTTGTTCGGCCATAAGGCTCCTCTGGGGCCGATTGTACTTGTACTTATTTTTATAGTACAATTCATCTTTCACCAGAGGGTCTTTGCACTCCTTAGAGTAGTGACTCATTCTTCCATATCTGAAACACCTTACAACGTGCTTCTTCTTGTCTGACTCTTCTTCCTCCTTCTTAATTAGTTAAGAAGGAGGGTTCTTTGGCTCATATCCTCTGTCTCTTCCCATGTCGTTTATGCTTCCTCTCTTGTCAAAAACTTTCTTCCCAAACTTCCTCTGAAACTCCTTGGTGATGAGTGCCAAGGATTGTGCAAAAGCACTTATGTCATCATCTTCAGAGCTAGACGCTCTATCTTCATCATCGTTGTCTACTACCAGAGCCTTTTTCCCTCTTGTTCTCTCGTCTTTTGATCTTTGTTCTATGGATGGTTGACTAGATCCAATCTCTTTGGAGTCAGTGACTAGAGCTAGAGGTCCACCCAGAGCGACCTTGTTTTTCTACACCTCTTGCTCTTGTGCCTGCAGGGTGCCGTAGACATCATGAAGTGTCCACCGTTCCAGGTCCTGATTTGCCTGCAGGAACATTGACAGATTCCCCATTCGCCACTCAACCTTTTCAAGAAGAGCATATTATTCTCTTCTTGAGTCCTAATCATGTCGCACTTTTTGAACTTGTTGATTAAGGTGTTGAAGCGATGATAAGTCTGCTCGAGAGACTCATCAAGGAGAGCCTGAAAACAGTTGTACTTGTTGAGACATTAAGCACGTTTGTTCTTCTACATTTTGATTCCCCTTCAAGCTGATTTGGCAATAGATCCCATAAATCCTTGGCGGATTCATATGCATCAAGAGATTGGAATATCTTATATGGAAGAGCCATAATTAAAATCCTTTTGGCCTTTTGGTCAACTACCACCCATCTCTTGTCTTCATCGTCCCAATCTCTTTGGAGCTTTGGAACGTGCCTTGCCGGAATTTCAATAGTATCACCTGTTAAACCCCACAATGCAAAATGTAAAAAGTAATGAAAAACAAACAAGTGATAAAGAACCAGAAGACCAATGAAGACATCAAGGCAGAAACGACCAAGTCTGAGGATTCGACCATTGGATCGATGGACAGACTAACCAGAGGATCGATGGAAAGAACAACCATTGGATCGATGAACGAAGTTAGACCATTGGATCGATGGAAAGACCAACCAGAGGATCGATGAACGAAGTTAGACCATTGGATCGATGGAAAGACCAACCAGAGGATCGATGAACGAAGTTAGACCATTGGATCGATGGAAAGACCAACCAGAGGATCGATGAACATTGGACTGATGGACGAAGTTCAACCAGAGGACCAATGGACGATGCAATGGAAAGACGCGTTCTCATCGATGCTCTGGACAGACAAACACTTAGAAGATTTTCTAAGTATTCATCCAAGCGTGCAATGAAGATTTGAAGATAAGGATGAAATCATTACATTGATAATCAACAGCTGGAATTATAGTTTATCTTATTAATAATTCTTATCCATGTAAAAGATAAACTTTTTCTGTTAGCTAGACTATTTGCTAGAAAGTAGCAATATATAGTTATCTTAGTATTAGCCAACTAGTATAAATAGATGATTAGGTCTATTGTAAAAAAAGCGTAAGTGTGATAGAGAAAAAAGTTTTTACTCTTTGTTTTACGTTTCGTTATTTATAAAGTAAAATCTTTGAAGCTCAAACTGTTCTTGAATGTTCTTATTTTATTTTTGAGTCTTCATAACTTTCTTCGTAAAATCACTATAATTTGGTTATTCTTAACTAGATTATTAGTGTTATTGAGAGATCTGGGATCAACAATTGGTATCAGAGCCTATTGATTGATTATCCAATCAAACGATCATTTAAAATCTCTCAATGTTTTAATCTTCTTTCTCATCAAAAATTCTTTCTTCTTCTTAAAATTTTTCAATGGCCAACTGGAATTCTGCTTACAATGTTGGTTCTCTCACAAAAACTCCAACTCTTCAACGATTTTTTTCAGAATCTGAAGAGGAAACTTCTGAATCAGATGATGAGATTAAAGCTTTCGCCAAATCATTG
>NC_037539.1:29154738-29157821 GCF_001531365.2 Cynara cardunculus var. scolymus
TGCTTCCAAAGACCAGAGCCTCTGGTTTCCACAATACTTGCATTATATTATGTTCTCACAATAAGAGCCTCTGGTTCTAAAGACCAGAGCCTCTGGCTTTAGATTCTTTGCAAGCTTTATCTTAATCATTTCATCTCATACTCCATTTCATCATCATTCAACCAGAGCCTCTGGTTCCAAAGACCAGAGCCGCTGCTTTCCTTCGCTTGTTATACATTCTTTTTCTCAACCAGAGCCTCTGGTTCTAAAGACCAGAGCCTCTGGCCTTAGTTTCTTTGAAAGCAAAGTCTTCATCATTTCATTTCATACTTCATTTAATCATCCTTCACAACAAGAGCCTCTGGTTCTAAAGACCAGAGCCTTTGGATTCAAAGTCTTTGCAACCAGAGCCCCTCTGGTCTCAAAGACTCATTCCTTTTCATACTTAACCATATTTCATTTTTTTTCTCTCATCCTTCACAACCAGAGCCTCTGGTTCTAAAGACCAGAGCCTCTGGATTCAAAGTCTTTGCAACCAGAGCCTCTTTGGTCTCAAAGACTCATTGCTCTTCATACTTAGCCATATTTMATATTATTTTTCTTCATCATTCACAACCAGAGCCTCTGGTTCTAAAGACCAGAGCTTCTGGATTCAACGTCTTTACAACTAGAGCCCCTCTGGTCTCAAAGACATTCTTTTTCATACTTAACCAATTTTCATTGAATCTCATCATCCTTCACAACCAGAGCCTCTGGTTCTAAAGACCAGAGCCTCTGGATTCAACGTCTTTGCAACCAGAGCCCCTCTGGTCTCAAAGACATTCTTTTTCATACTTAACCATTTTTTTCATTGAATCTCATAATCATTCACAACCAGAGCCTCTGGATTTCAAATCCTTTGCAACCAGAGCCCCCCTGGTCTCAAAATTCATTCATTTTCTTATCCATTCTTTTTCATCGCCTTTCACAACCAGCGCCTCTGGTTGTATAGACCAGAGCCTCTGGTCATCCAAAATCTAAACTCCTTATTGTTTCTAGGGGGAGTTTTTACATCATATCTTCATGCATCCTTTGAGGGGGAGAAAAAGTTTACATTTGTAAACTTGCATTTTCCATCCAGAGCCTCTGGTTCTACTATCTAGAGCCTTTGGTCCCATAAAATGCTACATATAAATATAATACCAGACCTCCTCTGGTTTTATAAAATGGATTGACATACTTAACCAAAGTCTTTGGTTTGTTAACCAAAGCCTCTACATCATATCAATCCTACATCACTACTTGTCTTCATCGACATTTCAACAAGAACTCCTCTGGTTCCTCACTCAAGATATCATGCCTAACCAGAGCTCCTCTGGTTCCATGACAATACAATTTTCACTTAAAACTCATCTACAATGAAAACGATTTTTAAAAGATTATACAAAATTGCAGCTTTTGTGACTAAAAACTATAACTTCAGTTTTTAGAAGACCAAAACTTCGTAATTAGTATTAATCTTACAATTAGATGAGATTTTAAATTCCATTTTTTTAAACGTCTTCCACAAATCCMYRCAAMAGMGACATAMAYCYCGGTCTACAAAATGCAAGGACACCGCCCAACCCTTTCGAAGGAAGGATACAGCATCAACAGACCGCTGTCAAAGGCTATGCTCACTGTCATTCCATCGACAAATGAGATACGCCAAGCCTATGACCGCTCCATGCTGTCCTAAGAACCAAGGACAGCTACCCCGGAGCACTTAGAGCCGTCCCCCCTTCAAGCGAGGGAGCACAACCATCGTGCTTCCCCCGGCCCTCACCAACATATTTCCCTACCTACTACCCAAAGGGCACCCACATCCACTATCCCTGGCGATCAAAGCCAAAGGGATATTGAAACAGGACGACCCAGTCCAATCCAAACCCAAGCTAGCCATCCAGAGACCATCCTTCGAGCCTATGGAGATGAACAAGCCAAGGAATCTCATACCCCATCACCCCTCTCTCAACAGAGAGATGATGAAGAGATAAGAGCCCCTTCGCCTCAGGGCTCGCCACAACCTCTCACACATACAAACGCATTCATCGCTTCTAATGTTGAATCCATAGATCGTTCAGAGCGATCTTCATTTCGTGCACCACTACCCWCGGTATTTGATCTACCAAAGGGTACACACATCCGATTCACTTACTCAGCCTCTGAAGCTGAAGAAGAGGAAGAGGATGTCCAAACATCACGAGATAGTTCTTTTCTCGAAGGCTATCAAGGACATGATGGAAGTCCTTCATGGCCTACCTTCACACAAAGCCAAGAAGGCGCCTCAGGAACAGAGGCACAACCTGCAGCATCCGTTGCTGTAGGGGTTACACCCTTAGCCGATCTGGTCACCAAGGCTGAGTTCCAGGCCTTTGTTGATACAGTTCTGCGCCTCATGCTCGAGCAGCCGCCCAAGCAAACGACAACGCCACGATGACCAAGACCCCGATGATCAAGGTCTTGGACCTCGTGAGGGGGAAACAGAGGCGGCGGCTGCATATACATCTCCATCCACTGCACCAACGCAACCATCACCATCACACCAACCATCACCTCAAGAAACCAAAGCAAGGGAACCAGAGGCCTTGCCCTCTGATGATGAACCGCTTAACCAAGTTCTCTTAGCTACCCCACCATAACCAACCACCCCACCATTACAACACCAATGAAAAGAAAATTTGTCATCCAATGAAAACCTGGAAATTGACGTTTTTCTTCTAGATTAGTGTCTGTTCTTCATATGTATCTTGATTAGACTTTGTTATTTCATTACTTGGGGGAGATTGTTAAACCCCACAACGTAAAATGTAAAAAGTAATGAAAAACAAACAAGTGATGAAGAACCAGAAGACCAATGAAGACATCAAGACAGAAACGACCAAGTCTAGATTAGACCATTAGATCGATGGACAGACTAACCAGAGGATCGATGGAAAGAACAACCATTGGACCGATGGACGAAGTTAGACCATTGGATCGATGGACAGACTAACCAGAGGATCGATGGAAAGAACAACCATTGGATCGATGAACGAAGTTAGACCATTGGATCGATGGAAAGACCAACCAGAGGATCGATGAAC
>NC_037539.1:29158096-29165394 GCF_001531365.2 Cynara cardunculus var. scolymus
AGTGTGATAGAGAAAAAGGTTTTTACTCTTTGTTTTACGTTTTGTTATTTATAAAGTAAAACCTTTGAAGCTCAAACTTTTCTTGAATGTTCTTATTTTATTTTTGAGTCTTCATAACTTTCTTCGTAAAATCACTATAATTTGGTTATTCTTAACTAGATTATTAGTGTTATTGAGAGATCTGGGATCAACATCACCAGCAACAGGAACCCTTGGAATTACGGTTGTGGGTACATATGGACCATTGAGAATTGACTTGTACAGTTCAAGGTCAAGACCTTCGTAGAAGTTTATCATCCTTATCTTCCATTGGGAATATTCTTCCCGAATGGGAGTAGAAGGTTTTGTGAGGGAACCAACAGTCTACATGGAGTTCCATGATTGATTAGATATTTCAAAAGAAGAAGTTTTGTAAAGATGTTTAATAGTCTTAGAGAATATGTAAAGCAAACGTTTTTAAAAGAAGTTGATCTGGGATCGGAATGAAATGCATTTTAAAAACGAATAACCAATTAAAGAGGAATATCCTTATTGGATATAGATCGACTAATCAATTGATTTGATTAGCAGGCTCTGATACCAATTGTTGGAACCTAGATTCCTCTTAATTAACAGGAAACACGGTAAAATCAGAGTATGAATAAAGTCGCGACTGTGCAACTGAAATGGTTTAACAAAATATTCAAGATGAAAGTAAGAATGTAAAACAAACTTGAATAAGTTAGAAGCTTTATTAGATTTTCGAGTAATAACAGAAAACTCTCAATCTAATTGTATTCTCACAAGAACTCTTTATTCTGGAGCGTAGTCTAATTTGGCACTTTCAGGTAACTTGTAACATGAGGAGGATGACTTCTTTTATATGACTAATCTAAACATAATCTCCTAGAATCTTGGCTTCTAACTCTAAGTTCTTGTTCCGCATTCTTAGCATTCACGTTCCTTTGAGAGCCGAGCGGACTGAGTCAAGCTTTCTAGATTCTGTTAGGACCCTTGTAGAAAAGTTTGAACCGAGCGTGCAAACCACGGGAGTAGGAAACTCAGAGGCTATCCATGTACTATGTAGAGTCTCTGTGTCTTGAGTGATGCTCTGTATCAAGTACTTAACCTTTTTGACGCTTAAGTCTAGATTTTCCCAGGGTAGAGCAAGGGCTGTGTGTGTGTATGTATATATATATATATATGTATGTGTATATGCGAATGCCTAAATAATGTACACATGTATACGCGTCATATATATGTGTTATATGCATATATACCCATCTGCCGTGTTATATACATATATATACCCGATGTGTATATATGTATGTTGGTTGCTAACCGCGATTGGACCTACGTATATATTGTTGTTTAAGCTTTATTCGGTTTTATTGGGCCTTAAATGATTTCAGTGGGCCTTAATGGGCTCTATTCAAATTTTTGGGCCTTAATTCATTTTATTGGGCTTTATTCAGTTTTATGGGATTTTAATGGGCTTTGTTGGTCTTTATTTGGTTTTATTGGGCTTTAATCCATTTTATTGAGCTTTATTCGGTTTTATTGGGCCTTAATGGGCCTTACCGAGCTTTATTCGGTTTTATTGGATTTTAATCCATTTTATCGGGCTTCAATGGGCTTTATTCGATTTTATTGGGCTTTAATCCATTTCTTGGGCTTTATTTAATTTTAATGGGCCATAATAGGCTTTATTCGGTTTTATTGACCTTAATCTATTTTATTAGCATTTATTCAGTTTTACTGGGTTTTATTGGGCTTTATTCGGTTTTATCAGGTGTAACCCATTTTATTGGGCCTTAAAGGGCTTATTTGGCTTTATTCAATTTTATTGAGTCTTAATCCTTTTATTGGGCTTTATTCAAGTTTATTGGTCCTTAATGGGATTTTATTTAATTTTATTGGGTCTTAATCCATTTTATTGGGCTTTATTCAGTTTTATTGGGCCTTAATGATTCTTATTCGGACTTATTCGGTTTTAATCCACAATTATTGGGTTTTAATCCATAATTATTGGGTTATATTCAATTTTATTGAGCACTAATCCATTATTGGGCTTTATTCAATTTTATTAGGCCTTATTGGGGTTTATTCGGTTTAATTGGGCCTTAATCCATTTTATTGGGCTTTATTCAGTTTTACTCGGCCTTATTGGGATTTATTATGATATATTGAGCTTTAATGGATCTTAATGGGTTGTAATGGTTCCATTAGGCTTTATTCAGTATCATTGGGTTTTGATGGGTTATATTGAGCTTTAATTCGTTCTTACAGGCTTACTGGTCTATATTGGGCTTTAATAGGTTATATTGGGCGTTAATGGGTTAGATCGAGTTGTAATAGATTTTAGTGGGTTGTAATGGTTTCACTGGGCTTTAATGAATCTATTAGACTTTATTCAGGATCATTGGGCAGTGATGGGTTGTTGGTCCTAGCCGGATCTACAAGAATTTATAGGTAACAGTTTGTAGAAGGGGGGATGAATACAAACACAATAACTTTCACTTTTAAAGATTATATACTGATAAATAAGATCAATACAAATTTTTATAGATTGTTTGCGGAAGAGATAAGATATATAACCTATCTAAACAATCCAAGATACACACAAGTATTTAATGTTTGCGGAAGATATAGGATCAATCTCCTTGAAGATGGTGGCGAAGTTGCCTTCTTCAGCCACTCCTTTATCTTTGCCAGAGGAGTGCTGGTTCCTTGAGGTTTTCTCCCCCTTGGAAGTTGGTTCCCTTAGGGAGACACCCTTCTGAGACGGTCTTGGATGGTATTGGATGGGGAAGTCATCATCATCATCGTCAATATACAAGATCTTGTCCAGCATTAGGGATGAGAAGATCTTAATCCTTATCTTCATCTTCATCATCACCTTTCTTATCACCGGCATTTAATGTAGAGGTGAGGGGAAGGTCTTGGTGAGTATTCGGAGCTATTACGACATCATCATCATCCTCAGCTTCAACAAAAGCTTCAGTATCGTTGGTTGTGATGACATCCTCAATGTGAGGAATAAGAAAGAGGGGTTCAACATCATCGGCAGCCACAACATCACTAGCATTGTCCATAACAATTTTCTCACTATTGTCTTTCTCCCCCTCTTTGTCATTATCAAGACAAGAGGTGAGGTCATCAAGATGCAAGGAGATGTCTTCAATTCATTGCTTAAGATTGGAGAGAGCCTCAACTTGCATGATGTTGAAGTCGGCCATCCAATCCAGTTGTTTTCGATCAACTTCAGTGAATGAGGGCTCAGGGACCAGGGACGGTTGCTACAGGAATGTAAGCATTTGCTAAAGCAGCTCACCATGCGTGGTGAGCTGAGCTTGTACTTCATCGGCCATGCTGTTAAAAGCAGTTATGGCCTCAGTGTTGGCACATACTTTAGTTTGCACCATCTTCAGGAAATCCTTTACTTCACATACCTCATCGTTGACAGAAGAGAGGCCGTGAGTAAGGTCTTTCTTCACGGGCATTGCCTTGTGGACCTCGTCCATTTTGTCCAGGACGATGGCCATAGCGGGCAAAAAGGAGCTTGACGTCTTCAGCCATATCATAGACATCAGCCTCCATGGTTGTAGGTTTGTAGAAGGACCTGAAAAATAAGGACAAACTTGAGCATAAGGAAGCTCTAAGTTAGTAGAAATGAAATGGTAGGATAAAGGTAATGTACTTTAGGGTTCCTTAGTTGTAACACCCCCAAATTCATATATTGCATATAACACATATTTCATATATAGAATACATGTTTTCTCCCACATAGGTCCTTGATACAAGAGTCTATAATGTAAAATACGCAACCCAAAAATTTCAAAAGTACATGTTCTTGCATCTTAGCATCTATGCTTCCAAAACAGCTAAGCACATAGGGAAGTAATTTACATCATGCTCTTTCCTTTATTATCATTACCTGCACACATATTTTGAAAACACGAAATGAGGGTTAGACATGAATTTCTAGTGAGGTTCCCTTTTATGTAATGCAGGGTGAAGATCACCAAAACATTTATTAGATAATCATTTTACAACATGCGGAATAAAATCAGATTCTGTTTTGGTCCATCGAGCCTCTGGTTCCAAACCACAGTTGGAATATATTTCAACAAATAGGACCAGAACCCCTCTGGTCTCTTTTTCAGAGCTTCTTGTTCCACGAACAGAGCCCCTCTGGTCTCTCTTTCAGAGCTTTTTGGTTCCTCGACCAGAGCCCCTCTAGTCTCTCTTCCAGAGCTTCTGGTTCATTGACCAGAGCCTCTAGTTGTACTAACCAGAACTTCTGGCTCATAATTTCTTAAAATGGTCTTTAGTTAAGCTTTCAATCAATAAAATAGCCTTTTTCATAAAAAGAGTAATTATGAAGAGTTCATGTTCGACTAGAGCCTCTAGTTGTACTAACCAGAACTTCTGGCTCCAAAAGACATGATCAACCAGAGCCTCTCTTGTTCAACGTGTAAGCCAACCAGAGCCTCTCTGGTCTGTTTTTCATAAAAGATTCTAAGTATAAAATCCTTTTCTTAAAACGTCTAAAAATATGATTTTGACATAGAAGCTCTTATCAATAGATACAGAGTCTCTGGTCCAATTAGTACATTTAGTAAAAACTTACTCATTCTACAAATCAATAACCAGAATCCTCTGGTCTAATAATGAGGACCAACCAGAGCCCCTCTGGTCCCATATAAGGAACAACCAGAGCCCATCTGCTTCCTCATAAAAATGACCATTCTGTTCCAAAACACTTTTCACCTGTATCAATGGCCATAGGCCAAGTTTTCCCCTTCTCAATAACATCAATACTATTATTTCTAGTAAGAACAATATCTTTTAGTTCTCAAATCACAAAGAAGTAAGGACTCAAATCTATTGTAGTCTTAAWAGACATAATAGTAAGAGCTATAATATTCACACACAATTGCCACCCTTATATCCAAAAGACACATTTCCTTAATATGCCACCCTTATTCCAAAAGACACCTCTCCTTGATAGGCCATCCTTATTCCAAAAGACACCTCTCCTTGATATGCCACCCTTATCCCAAAAGACACCTCTCCTTGATATGCCACCCTTATTTCTTCTTCAAAATCTATGAACTAGTTCGGATGAAAGACCGCAATCACAACCATCTTATCGAATCCTCATTCATAGTTTTATCCATAAAATCTATAGATTAATTTCAAATGAAGACAGATCAAAATCACAATTGTCTCAAAAGAATATTCTCTATAGTTTTCAACCAACAGTTTTATCATCAAAATCTTTCAAACTCAAGAACAATCTATTCCTTTCAATGATTTCCAAAACATCATATCCCTTTTTAAATCCTCAAAATAGGATATCATTTTCAAAACTGTTTTAAAGAAGCAATCCCTTCTTTATCCTTCCCAACACAGTTTTTAATACTCAATATATAACAATAACACCTTTAAACTATCAAAATAGTTTTACCATCTTTTCTTCAAAACCAATATAAAAACCCAGCAGTTTATATAACAAAATATAAAAATTTTAGTCATCAAAAACTCAAAGTGTATAATCAACAGTATTTATAAAACTCACAGTTTATAATCAACGGTAGTTTAAAAACTCACCTTAACAAATCACAGATTCTGTAGTTTTAAAACACACAACAAATCACAAGCTCTTCAAACAGCTTTGAACAAAAGATTTGTTCAAGAATACTTCTCACCTCCACTACACTCTTTTTTCTCTTTCAACAGATTTTTCTTCAAATGAAATGATAGGATAGAATCTTATCTTTTTATTTCTTTAAATACTCCCACCATGGCGGTGAAGATTATTTTAATTAAAAAACTCATAGGCGGTGAAAGCTTTAACCAATAGAAATAACCTTGGGTGGTGGATTTTTCATTATAAAATTCATGATTTCTTAACCATAAAGGTGTAAGTTTTTAAATAATATAGTAATGTTTCCACTAGAATATCTTATCACAAATAGACATCACCTCATGTATGCTTTACACCACATGCGTACATGTATAAATTTCATACATGTCATGTCATCTTTTGACATATATGCATGCACAATATCATGTTCACATTTCACATATATAGTTCATGCATTTCTACTTAGACATGCATATTTCACGTAATCCACATAACGAACACGTATAAATTACCTCAACCCAGATTGTCTCAAACCTGGTTATAACATTCTTCCCCCCTTAAAAGAATTCCGTCTCGGAATTCACTTATTCAAATAACCACGAATATTGAGTTTTCATATCAGATTCTAATTCCCAAGTTGCTTCTGAACCCTTATGAAAATGCCACTGCACTTCTACTAAACTGATCTCCTTGTTTCTCAATACTCTGGTCTTTTTGTCAGTTACTGCCTCTGGTGTCTCGATAAAACTCAGCTTATTGTCAAGTTTAATCTCAGGAAGTGGTATTGCTAAACTTGAGTCTGCCAAACATTTGCGTAGATTTGATACATGAAAGGTCTTGTGAATTAAGTGGAGTTCTTCTGGTAATTCCAACTGATAAGCTACCGGTCCAATTCTTTTGGAGATTTTGAATGGTCCAATATACCTTGGACTAAGCTTACCTTTCTTCCCAAATACCTTTCCATGGAGATACCTTTAACATCACAAAGTCACCTACGTTAAATTCAATCGGTTTTCTTCTTTTGTCGGCATAGCTTTTCTGTCGATCCTGGGCAGTTTTGATTTTTGTTCGAATCTGGTCAATCTTTTCAGACGTTACTTGCACAATCTCGGGACCTGTCAACTGTTTTTCACCTACCTCATTCCAACATAATGGCGYTCGACATTTTCTTCCATATAGGACTTCATAAGGTGCCGCTTGGATGCTGAAGTGATAACTATTATTGTAGGCGAATTCTATCAATGGCAAATGTTCTTCCCATGATCCCCCGAAGTCGATGACACAAGATCTCAACATATCTTCGAGAGTTTGGATGGTTCTTTCACTTTTTCCATCTGTTTGTGGGTGATAAGTCGTACTTAATCTGATTTGTGATCCCAAAGCTCTTTGCAGACTTTCCCAGAACTTTGAAACAAAGCGACTGTCTCTATCAGATATGATGGACAATGGAACTCCATGTCTAGTTACAATTTATTTGATATAGATTTGAGCCAATCTTTCCAATGAATAAGTCTCTTTCATTGGTATGAAATGTGCAGACTTTGATAGACGATCCACTATTACCCATGTTGCATCATAAGCTTGTTCAGGGTAATATCATGATAAAGTCCATCGTAATATGATCCCATTTCCAGATCGGTATTTCCAATGATTGTAGATTCCCATA
>NC_037539.1:29166894-29198294 GCF_001531365.2 Cynara cardunculus var. scolymus
AAACAGAACTGGAGCTCCCCATGGTGAAGTACTTGGCCTGATAAATCCTTTGTCTGACAAATCCTTTAATTGTGTAACCAGTTATTTTAATTATGATTGAGCTAATTTGTACGGTGCTTTTACTACAGGTGCTGCTCCAGGTATTAAATCAATCCTAAATTCAATAACTCTATCTGGAGGTAGCCTTGACAAGTCTTCTAGAAAGACTTCAGAATATTCACTGACAACCGAAATTGATTCTTGCTTACTCTGTTCTTTCTTAGCATTAATTATGTAAGCTAAAAATCCTTGGCAGTTCTTTTGGATATATTTTTTGGCTTTCATCACAGATAGCAAACTGGTACGATGATCCTGATGATCACCATAAATTACGACTGTCCCTCTATCAGGTAACATAATTCTAATCATCTTTTTATTACAAACGATGTTGGCCTTATTTTCTGCCAACCAATCCATCCCTATTATCACATCAAATTCTTTCATAGGCATGAGAAACAATCGGATGGGTAGCTCACAATCCTCAACCATGATAGTGCAGTTTTTAAACATATAACTCGCAGATACTTGACCGTTAGAAGTATGAACTACTAATTTATCGTCAAGTGGCACAGAATTCATACGAGCACAAAAGGCAAACGATGGGGATACAAATGAGAGGTTTGCACCCGAGTCAAATAATACTTTAGCATGTAAGGAGTTCACAAAAAATGTAGATGTTACTACATCGGGTGTATTTTCTTATTCATGTTTGGTCATTTGAAAATATCGACCCCGCGCCCCACCCGTTGCTCCTATGCCCATATTTGGTTTTCCTCGGCTTGTTGATGTATTGCTCCCCATGGTTAACTGTGGGGCTTTCAATTGTGGACAATTTGGTCTGAGGTGATTTGGAGAATTACAATTAAAACACCTTTTAATTGTTGGGCAAATATTCGACAAATGACCTGTTTCACCATATTTATAACATTTCCTTAGCTCAATCCTACATTCTCCCTGATAACTTGATGACATCGGGGACAAGTCCTTTCATTGAATCTTTGTATGGGCCTGTTTCCATGCTTTACAACTTTTGGTCCTTTGTATCCGGTTGATGGACCTTCCCATTTCCTCTTTTCCATTGCTTTCCCTTCTTCTTGTCTGTTCTTGTTTCTTTCTGTTACCTCCGCTGCATCAACGGTCAATGAAAATGTAGCCGGATTCATGGCTATTACAAATTCTCGGATTGATGGTTTCAATCCCCAAATATACCTTTCCACTTTTCTAGATTCCGACGAAATATAATGTTCTACAAATCTTGAATATTCGATGAATTTCTCTGCATATTCCCTTACAGTTCTGTTTCCTTGTTCCTATTTTAGAAAGTCTTCTTCGATTTGTCTAACGGCAGCTTTTGGGCAAAACTGCTCCTTGAATCTGTTGRCAAACTCTAGCCATGTCATAGTTTTCAAAATATCTGTTCTGGATAAGGATTCTACTTCCCACCAAAATAACGCATTTGATTTCAACACAGAGACTACAAATCTGACTTTATTTGTTTCTGCACATCGGATGGTATTGAATACAGACTCCATCTCTTTGACCCAACACATAGCTTTAATTGGATCTCTTTCTCCCGAGAAGGTTGGTGGTTTACAAGTTAGAAACATCTTTATGTCTCCTTCCCTGTTATTGAAAATTGGAATCGATGGAGTAACTTCAATTCTGCCTGTCTCTATTCTGGCAGGATTCCTCAAAATAAAAGTCAAGGTTTCCCTTAGTTTTCCCATTTTTACAGCTAATATGTCTCTTGTTACATATTTTGGGTGAGACATATGTTCTTGATTCATATTTTCAGAGTTTGATTCTGCTTGATTCATATTAATTTATGGCTGGCTTATTCTGCCTCTGGTCTGCCCCCTACTTCTGCCTCTACCTCTGCCTCTGCTTCTGCCCTCAAAGGTGCCAATAGGAGCAACAGGGGATTCTTCTTCATTGAGGTGGGTGATCCTTTCTGACCTTCTTGATCTAATAGCCATCTGTAAATAACAAAGTTAAAAAACACATCTTTCACATTCTCAAATATAATAAAGTATCCAAGTTCAGTTATGTACCTGTAGATTCAAAATTACATTGGTCAGATGTAATCCAAAAACACCTTACACACTGATCTCTTAACTTATTATATTTATTCCAAAGGTGTTAACTATGTCTGGGACCCTAATATGTAATGAAATAGTTTAAGTCTAGGTATCATGCATGTGAATACCTAAATCCCATAAACTCAGGCTCTGATACCAACTCTGTAACACCCCCAAATCCATACATTGCATATAACACATATTTCATATATAGAATACATGTTTTGCCCCACATAGGTCCTTGATACAAGAGTCTACAATGTAAAATACGCAACCAAAAAATTTCAAAAGTACATGTTCTTGCATCCTAGCATCTATGCTTCAAAAACAACTAAGCACATATGGAAGTAATTCACATAATGCTATTTCCCTTATTATCATTACCTGAACACATATTTTGAAAACACGAAATGAGGGTTAGAAATGAATGTCTAGTGAGGTTCCCTTTTATGTAATGCATGGTGAAGATCACCAAACCATTTATCAAATAATCATTTCACAACATGCAAAATAAAATCAGATTCTATTTTGGTCCATCGAGCCTCTGGTTCCAAACCACAGTTGGAATATATTTCAATAACTAGGACCAGAACCCCTCCGGTCTCTTTTCTAGAGCTTCTGGTTCCACGACCAGAACCCCTCTGGTTTCTCTTCCAGAGCTTTTGGTTCCTCGACCAGAGCCCCTCTAGTCTCTCTTCCAGAGCTTCTGGTTCATTGACCAGAGCCTCTAGTTGTACTAACCAGAACTTCTGGCTCATAATTTCTTAAAATGGTCTTTAGTTAAGCTTTCAATCAATAAAATAGCCTTTTTCATAAAAAGAGTAATTATGAAGAGTTCATGTTCGACTAGAGCCTCTAGTTGTACTAACCAGAACTTCTGGCTCCAAAAGACATGATCAACCAGAGCCTCTCTTGTTCAACGTGTAAGCCAACCAGAGCCTCTCTGGTCTGTTTTTCATAAAAGATTCTAAGTATAAAATCATTTTCTTAAAACTTCTAAAAATATGATTTTGACATAGAAGCTCTTATCAATAGATACAGAGTCTCTGGTCCAATTAGTACATTTAGTAAAAACTTACTCATTCTACAAATCAATAACCAGAATCCTCTGGTCCAATAATGAGGACCAACCAGAGCCCCTCTGGTCCCATATAAGGAACAACCAGAGCCCCTCTGCTTCCTCATAAAAATGATCATTCTGTTCCAAAACACTTTTCACCTGTATCAATGGCCATAGGCCAAGTTTTCCCCTTCTCAATAACATCAATACTATTATTTCTAATAAGAACAATATCTTTGAGTTCTCAAATCACAAAGAAGTAAGGACTCAAATCTATTGTAGTCTTAAAAGACATAATAGTAAGAGCTATAATATTCACACACAATTGCCACCCTTATATCCAAAGACACCTCTCCTTAATATGCCACCCTTATTCCAAAAGATGCCTCTCCTTGATATGCCACCCTTATTCCAAAAGACACCTCTCCTTGATATGCCACCCTTATTTCTTCTTCAAAATCTAAGAACTAGTTCGGATGAAGGACCGCAGTCACAACCATCTTATCGAATCCTCATTCATAGTTTTATCCATAAAATCTATAGATTAATTYCAAATGAAGACAGATCAAAATCACAATCGTCTCAAAAGAATATTCTCTATAGTTTTCAACCAACAGTTTTATCATCAAAACCTTTCAAACTCAAGAACAATCTATTCCTTTCAATGATTTCCAAAACATCATATCCCTTTTTAAATCCTCAAAACAAGATATCATTTCCAAAACTGTTTTAAAGAAGCAATCCCTTCTTTATCCTCCCCAACACAGTTTTTAATACTCAATATATAACAATAACACCTTTAAACTATCAAAATAGTTTTACCATCTTTTCTTCAAAACCAATATCAAAACCCAGCAGTTTATATAAAAAAAATATAAAGATTTTAGTCATCAAAAACTCACAGTGTATAATCAACTGTATTTATAAAACTCACACTTTATAATCTACGGTAGTTTAAAAACTCACCTTAACAAATCACAGATTCTGTAGTTTTAAAACACACAGCAAATCACAAGCTCTTCAAACAGCTTTGAACAAAAGATTTGTTCAAGAACACTTCTCACCTCCACTACACTCTTTTTTCTCTTTCAACAGATTTTTCTTCAAATAAAATGATAAGATAGAATCTTATCTTTTTATTTCTTTAAATACTCCCACCATGGCGGTGAAGATTATTTTAATTAWAAAACTCATAGGCGGTGAAAGCTTTAACCAATAGAAATAACCTTGGGTGGTGGGTTTTTCATTATAAAATTCATGATTTCTTAACCATGAAGGTATAAGTGTTTAAATAATATGGTAAAGTTTCTACCAGAATATCTTATCACAAATAGACATCACCTCATGTATGCTTCACACCACATCCATACATGTATAAATTTCATACATGTCATGTCATCTTTTCACATATATGCATGCACAATATCATATTCACATTTCACATATATAGTTCATGCATTTCTACTTAGACATGCATATTTCATGTAATCCACATAACGAACACGTATAAATTACCTCAACCCAGGTTGTCTCAAACCTGGTTATAACATCAGTGTCATTAGAAGGATTGATACTGGTGTATGCGCATGTGGCTTCCTGAGGAGAGGCAAAAAGTATTTGAGGTGCCATGATAGGAGCAACCTCAGGTCCTGTGGTGAGTGCTTCATCACCAGTGGGAACAACCACTAATGAATCATCAGCACGTGTGGTCAAGACCAAGGGAGAGGAGAAAAAAAGAATGGCTGAGAGATTAAGTGGGTGTTCAACAGTGGCAATGCTGATATTCTCACTTTTAGTGATTTGGGTCACTTAAGTGGTGGGAAGACTGGCCACATGTACGACATTGTCTGAAGAGAGCAATAAAGAGTTTGGGATAGGTAGAGAGAGCGCCTCTGGGATAAGGCTTGTTCCAATAACTGAGACCTGTTGAGAGGTCACAATCAAAAATGTGGTTTGCCCCTTTTTGTCTTTCTTGGCCCTCAGTGATGGACCAAGATTGGCTTGAGAGTGTGTCCTCTTAGAGGATAAGGTGGTGGTGGTTGGGATAGACTGATGGCGGTTTGCCTCAGTCATAGGAACCTATTGAAGAGAAGAAGTATAAGAAGAAGTGGGTGGGGAAGAAGCGTCAGTGGCAATCTCTAGCATTCGAGCAAAGAGGACAATATTTGTTGATTTAGAATTGTGGTTTAGAATCCTAGACCCAAGGCTACATATTGGCATATTACCTTCATCGGGGTAATTGTTGGTGAAGATTTTGGCAAAGACCATGCAGAGGAACCTGGTGTAAGGCACCACCTTCTCATGTTGGAGCTTGTTCAGCTTCAGCACCAGGTCGTCAAGTATCAACTAGGCATAGTTGACCTTCAGCTACCTAATCACTGAAATGCCAATGTTGAGGGCGATGCATGAAGCCTGGTCCTGACCACCTGTCTTCCCGTCCATGCACTGTAAGAAGTGTGAAAATAGTTATTGCCACATCGCAGACATGTGGTTCTTTTCTATCTTCATCAGTGAGTTAAGAGGCTCGCTGGAATCTTTATTCATTGGCCAATTGTAGCCAATGTCATTAAGAGTCTTGATGATGTCTTCAGTAGTTGGCTCCTTGGTGAATGGTACAGTCTTTGGGATGTGAAGGGCAATTCTGACGGTTGGGATGCCAAAACTGAGAGTCATTTTGTTGTAGGTGAAGGAGATCTTCTCCACCATGTTCCCATCCTTGCCTTTTTCCTCCTTGGCTTCAGTAGTGAACCAGAACTTCTGAAGGAACTCCTTGACCATGATTGGCTCGAAGGAGAGGGTGTGTCCTAGCACAGAGTTCCTGAGGAACCTAGTTGCATCTGCGAACTGAGGTTTGTTTGCAGGTATTTCTAGCAAGCCAACATGGTTGTTTGGCTTGAAGGAGATCTCGTTGATGGTTCTTTAATCTGATTGTTTGTATTTAAGAGAAGTAAGAATGTTCTTTAATGTCAAACAAGGTTTCGAAGAGAAAGAAGAACAATCAAGTATTTAAGAATTATCAATCTGTTTCATTTGGAAAGAAAGGAGAATGGTTGAAGGTTTTGGATGTTCTTGAGAGTTCTTGCTTGTAGAAAATCTTGAGAGTAAAAGTGCTTGAGATTTTTGTAAGCGTAAAGAAAAATATGAGAGGGTATCTCATGTATTTATAGGTAGGATGAGAGAGAAAGAGGAGAGAGGGAA
Source organism: Cynara cardunculus var. scolymus (assembly GCF_001531365.2). Lineage (NCBI taxonomy): Eukaryota > Viridiplantae > Streptophyta > Magnoliopsida > Asterales > Asteraceae > Cynara > Cynara cardunculus. The sequence goes on from NC_037539.1 coordinate 29,173,270, forward strand.
AAATAACTCTTGAAAAGATGTGCAAATGGTGAAAAACTTTGCACGTCCTCATCTTGTGATTCGATGGAATATAAATGGGTCGCGTGTGTTAGAGGGACGTGCGCATATCAAAACCCATTCAAAGAAAAATTTAATGATGTGATAACTGTGATAACCGGGTTCCGGTTATACTTGGAGGTAATTATTTGATTATTTGGTTACGTGAGTATATGATCAATTGTTACTATTAATCATGTGGATATATGCATGCATGAGAATGATTTTGTGATTATATGCATGCATGCATGGGGTATATATATGAGTATGTGTATGTGTATATGCATGCACATGAGTGATATGTGATTGTGTGCATATTTTTATATGCATGCATTATGTGGTCATGCATATGTATGTGTTATGTCTGGGAAGGAAAACTCTATTTATTCAAAACTATCTTCATCGCCTTCTTTTAGAAGGTGCAAAAGGTGGAGTTTTTGAAGAGGCAACTTTTCTTGCCACTTTAGAAAGAATCGGGAAAAAGAGAGAAAGTGATTTTGTATATGTTTGTTAAGAAGAAGCTGTGATTTTGGAATTTGAAAAAGGTGAGTTTTTACTACATGTAAACATCTATTTCAATCTTTTAAGATTACTGGTTTTTATGGCTTAAGAAACTATTGGTGTATGTATACATATTTCTTGATATTCTTCAATCCCCGGTATAGAGTTTGTAACCGGACATAATAGTGTCCGATGAGGGTTTCTCACTGGCTAAGCTTTAGCAGGTGAAGAGTTTGGTTAACTTGTAGTGTTGACCGATGAGGTCTCTAACCGGACATAGTCTTGTCCGATAAATATTCATTTATCGAACATAGTGTTGTCTGGATAGATTTTCATTTTTTACGGTGTTGTTTGAATATAAGGTTTGAAAAGTTAGGTATTGACCTATGAGGATGTATCCAGAAAATGTGTTGTTCGATGAGAGAGTATCCGGACAAGGGGTGAACGGTGATTTGGTTGACCAATGCTAAGTGTTGTCCGGACGGTTGGTGTCCGGATAAGGGTGTCTAATGAGGAGAATTTATCGGCCATGGTTTTGGCCAATAAAGGGAAAGTTTGCCTAAAAACTTGTGTTTTACACTATAGTAACTCACAAATATTATTTAAACAGTTTTGAACTATTTTATATTATGAAAAGAGTATTTTGTATCATTTAAAATGAGATTTGTGAACCAAGAAAAGATGCTGATATTTTCTTTCAAGAACATTTGTAACATAAGTCTGTTTTGAAAGAAATACTGATTTGAGAAAATGTTTCTCTAGGACGTGTGTGATGTAAGTTTGTTCTGGTAATAAACTATATTTTAAATGTTTCTCCACAACGTGTGTGACATAAGTCTGTTATGGCATGAAACTATGTTTTAAATGTTCCTTCAGAACGTGTGTGACGTAAGTCTGTTTTGTTATGGAACTAGGTTTCTCCAGAACGTGTGTGACGTAAATCTGATCTGGTATGAAACAATGTTTTGAGGTAGGAATAAGGGTGGCATATCAAGGAGAGGTGTACATATGGATATACGGGTGGCATTTTTTGGTGTGAATAATATTGTAACTTTTGTTATTATCACCATAAGACGCGATAATTTAAATCAACATTTATTTGTGACTTGATGACTTAGAAGTATTACTCTTATTGAAATAATAATATTGGTGTAATTGAGAAGGGGAAAACGATGTATAGCTAGAGGCATTAATTGCCACAATTTCAAATGTTCTTGATGAAACCTGAACATTTCGATTTATAGAACAAGTATTTGATAAGACCCGGAGGAGCTCTGGCTGGTCTTCAAAATAGACCAAAGGGCCTCTGGTCATGAGGAAAATCTTTCAAAATAGTTTTGGAAAAATTTATGACCCAGAGGCTTTGTATCATGGAAGTGGTATGTCCGTAGTATGCATCTGAGCTCTGTGTCTGAGCTCTGTATCTGAGTGTTGTGTGTACCGAGCTTTGTGTCTGAGCTCTATGTCCTAGCTCTGTATCTGAATTCTATCTTTTAAAAACTTAATCTTTTGTATTTTATATGCCAAATCCTTTTAAATATCTTTTATAAATAAAGTAAAGAACCAGATGAGCTCTGGTTATAGTTTTATTGTTCTTTCCTTATAAATCAAATGTTGGCTTTTTGGATCAGAGGCTCTGGTTGTCCAGAGGGTCTCTGGTTGAACTTAGATTGGTTATTTTGTGTAGAAGCTCTAGTTCATAAGAACAGAGGCTCTGTTCAACTAGAGGGGTTGGTTAAAAAAAAGGGTTTTATTCCTTAAGACTCAAAGGAAGCTCTGGTCTTTAAGAGACAGAGGAGCTCTGGCCTGTTGAGCCTGAGGATCTCTAGCTATTGAGCCAGGGGAGTTTTGTGACTTTGTGTTTTGTAAGAAACATAGATTTCATGGAATGTATATTTGTGCTATGAGTATCTATTTGTTTTATAGTTTGAGTAACAAGCAGATTTGCATACTTTCGCTGAAATTTATATATATATATATATCCGCAAAAGATGTTTTAAACAGAATTTGGTGATCTTCACCTTGTAATTACAAAGAAGAGATTTTCTCACTAGACCTTTCGGTCTAACCCTCATTTTGTATTTTGAAAATGTGCATTGCAAGTTCAGCAGGGTCTCAGGATATTAAGGGGAAGGGGAAAATATAATTATTATCCTTTTATGTTTATCTGCTCTTTTGAATATCAACCTGATGTCTGTTATATTTTGAAGATATATAGGGCTATTGTTTTGGAATTTTTCAGTTGTAAATTTTGTATATAGAATCCTTGTACTAGTGGGATCTTTGTGGTGTAAATTGTATTTATTTTATATGAAGTACATGTTATATTCAAATGTGGAAGTTTGAGTTGTTACAATAACAATATGACCATTCATTATCATTTTCTTTTAAAAGAACACTGCATATGAAAAGAATACAATGATGGTTCTAAGTCTTTTAAAACAAGGGATCACTGAATAAGGAAGGTTCGGTGATAGTTTTAAGAAAGGTATATCTTACAAGATATAATTTTGAAAGGTTCAGTGAAAAAAGAGAATTATTGAGTTATTTCACTTTTAAAACATTTTAATTACTGATTAGGAAAAGATTCAGTGATGGTTTTGTTTTAAGAAAAGACAAGTAAATATACCTTAGAGATATAGTTACTTAAAAGGTTCGGTGATATAATGAAACACTGAAACATTTCTTTTAGAATATTTTGATCACTGAATAAGGAAAGATTTAGTGATAGTTTTAAGTTCAAAAAAAAAAGATAAGTATATATATTTTAGGGAGAGATATATATTACTCAAGAGCTCAATGATAGAATAAGAACACTAAATCATTTCACTTATGTATCACTGTGTATTGCTTAGAGCTGAAGAAATTAATCCTCACCGTTCAGCATTCCAAGTTCGCTGATTAAGATGTTAAATCATCTCTCATCAAGAGGCTTTGTAAAAAGGTCAGCGAATTAATACTCAGTAGGTATGAAGTGAAGTTCAATATTACCATTCATAAGATCATTTTTGATAAAATGATATTTGATCTCAATATATTTAGTCTTGAAGTGTGAAAAACAGAGTTGTTTGCAATGGCAATGTCACTGGTGCTATCACTATAGATGAGAATCTTTGAGAGTTGAAGATCATAGTCACTGAGCTAATTTTTCATACATAGGATTTGGGCACGGCATCTTCAAGCAGCAAAAAATTCAGCCATAGAAGTTGATGTGGACACTGAGTTTTGCTTCTTACCTGTCCAACTTACCAACTTTCCACCTAGAAGCTGACAGCCTCCAGTGGTGTTTTTCCTATCAATTTTACAACCTGTAAAATCACTATCCGCATAACCAATTAGGTCGAAACCTGAGGCCTTGGGATACCAAAGGCCCATATTAGGAGTTCCCTTCATATATCTGAATATGGTTTTACAACAATCAGATGGTATTCATTACTTCAGATTGATATCGTGCACATAAACCAGTAAAGTACATAATATCTGGTTGACTAGCTGTGAGATACAATTTGGAGCCAATCATTCCTCTATAAATAGTAAGGTTTACAAGTTTTTCATTTGGATCCTAGTTCAGTGAGAGAGGGGGAGTCATTGGAGTCTTCATACATGAGTTGTTGGTTAAGTCGAATTTCTTCAGCATATCCCTGACATACTTACTTTGATTGATAAAGATGCCATTATTTGAAGACATAGAAAGTAAGTAAGTTCTCCCATCATGCTCATCTGATATTCTTTCTCCATGCATTCAGCAAACCGAAAACACTAAGAGGTATTAGTGGAAACAAAAATATTATCATAGACATAAATTTGGACTAGAATCATATAACTCTTGACTTTCCTAAGAAATAGGGTCTCGTCAATATTTCCACGGGAAAAGTTCTCATAGATGAAAATGAAGAGAGGGTGTCATACCAGGCATGAGGGGCCTGCTTTAACCCATAAAGAGCTATATCAAATGTATAGACATGATTTGGATATTTGGGATCAAGAAACACTGGAGGTTGTTCAACATAAACTTCCTCCTAAAGTTTTTCATTTAGAAAAGCACTCTTTACATCCATTTAGTAGACCTTAAAGTCTTTATGGGCAGCATAGGCTAGAAAGAGTCGAATATCTTCGAGTCTAGCCACTGGTGCGAAGGTTTCATCATAATCGATTCCTTCTTCTTTCTTGTATCCTTGAGCAACAAGACGAGCCTTGTTTCGGGTTAAAATTCCTTGTTCATTTAACTTATTGCGATAAACCCACTTGTGCCTATCATAGTTTTGTCAGATGGACGCGGGACAAGATACAAGACTTGGTTCTCTGTCAAACTCAATGAGTTCTTCTTGCATAGCAATGACCAATCTTCGATCAGTGATAGCCTTGTTGATTTTCTTGGGCCCATCTAGAGAAAGAATGTTGACAAAGAGATAGATATTACTTAGATCACGTCATGTCTGAATACATGCACTTGGATCACTAAGAATTTGATGGATGGGATGGTCTTTCGTCCATTGTAGAGCTGGTTGAAGATAATCTTAGGTGATTGGGAGCTCAGGCATAAAAGATGAGGCATTAGCAACAGATTCTTCCGCAACGGGTTGGATTGCTAAGGAGCCTCAGAGAGCGATTCAGCGACTAATAGAGGTTCAGTGACTGAAGGAGTTTCAACGACTGAAGGGTTAGTATTTGAAGTAGAAGGGGGTAAGTAACCAATGGGAACAACAACAATCCCTGAAGAGGATTTAGCTTCGTTACTAGTCACATTTGGAACAATAAATGGATCACATCAGCTTCTGGAGGGTCAGGGTTCGATTGATTGCTGAAAGAAGCTTCAGGTTCTCCATAGTGAGATATCATCCAGTTATCTAACTCTTAATTATCTTTAGAGATGGGTTTATAGTCAGCTGATTGAGACTCATCAAAGGTGACAAGAATAGATTTCTCTATTGTCTGTCGTCTTTTGTTGAATACTCTGAAGGCTTTGGACACTGAAGAATATCCAATAAATATTCCTTCATCAGCTTTGGGATCAAACTTTCCAATTTGGTCTCTATTGTTTGGAATATAACAAGTATAACCAAAAATATGAATAAAGGTGAGAGAAGGCTTTCTACTATGGAAGAGTTCATAAGCTATCTTCTTAGATCTCTTAAAGATCAGCGATTGGTTTTGAGTAAAACAGGCAATGTTGACAGCTTCAGTCCATAACTAAGTAGGGAGACGATATTCTTTGAGCATTAATCGCACCTTCAATGATTGTTCGATTTCTTTTTTCAACGACCCCATTCTGGAGTTCTCACAAATGAGAAGTTGTGTGAGATTTCCTTGTTCACAAGAAAGTCATCAATGGTATTGTTTTTGAATTTAGTGTCATGATCACTCCTAATATAGCATACTTCTACGCGTTTGATGAACTAGATAATTTCTTCAGGTGCATCACTCTTAGATCTGAGAATCTTGGGTTCAATGCTTTGTGCTAAAAGTTGTATTCTAGATTTTTTTGTTCCTTTGTACTTTCCTTGTACAAATAGGTTGCTTGCTCTAGTTTGTAGAGTAACTTTTGAAACATTCTAATAGTACCTGGAATGTAATCTTGGAAGCTTTTGGAATACAAGAAACCTTTGAAGATATATTCTTTTCTACTCAATTCTGCCGTTGATGAATTCTTATATCTTGATGCTCATATGATCAATTGATTGATTTTGGGACTATTAATTGGTATCAGAGCTAGAAACAGCAACTAGAGAATCATATTGGCCTGAATTCCTGGATCGAATAGGGCTGAACTTTCCATTTTTGTCGAACACCTTCTTCCTACTGTTTTTTCTTCTAAATTTCATAATATGTTTGAATTTATGAGTATAATTGATTGAAATATGTTCGAAATCATAGTCTGATTTTGGTGGAATTAATCATTTTGTATTGAATTGATTTAGATTGTCAATTTTAGATTTTTTGTGATTCGTATATTCTTGAACTGTTCTTTCTTGTTCTTGAGTCTTAATTCAAATTAGACCAGTTTGATCTATTTTTGTTACGAATTAGCTTCAAAAACTTCTTTTTAAACAGTTTTCGAATCAATATGTGTTAATTTTGTTCAAATTTAATTGAATTTTAGTAAGTTTCCATCGAATTCTATATTTCTGATAAACTGCTTTTTATCGCATGTTAAATATGTTCATCGAGTGATAAGGAGTTTCACCGTCTATTGAATAGCTGTGTTGTCCAATTAACTTTCTTCATCGCTTAACATTGTCGGCAATATCCCATTTATTTCCCATTGAATTTGTATTCTGGATATCTCTCAAGGTGTTGAGTGATAATCCTTCTTCATCGCTCAAAGCATTGAGCGATAACTCTTCATCGCATGTGTATTGAGCGATAAGTGATCTTTGTCCGATAAAAATTTGAGCGATAAGGGTATTGGGCGATAAGAAAGTGTGGGAGATAAGGAAGTGCGCAATAAGCAAGTGTTGTGCGATAAGAAGTTGTGTGGAAAGTGTGGTGTCTGATAAAAAGGTTTGAAAGATAAGTTTGTTGTCCGATAAGCAGTTCTGTTCGATAAGGAATCTTGTTGGGCGATAACATTTGAATATCTAACTTTCTAAGTTTTGAATTGTCTTAAAATATCTAGAATTAATCTTATGTGAAAATGACTTCATCTATGGCAATAGGTACGGATACAAAAACACCAGTTTTGTTTAGAGGTGATTACAATGAATGGAGAGAGAGATTTCTGAACTTTATTGAAAGGTAGAAAGATGGAGAGATGATTATGGAGTCTTTGACTAATGGTCCTACTGAGTTTTGGAAGGAAATACCAGTAATTCCTGAGCAGAACAAGGCAGCTGAAATTGTTCTTAAAGAAAAACCAAAGTACACATAAGTTGAAAAGGACAGAGCTCATGCTAGTATTGTTTGTAAATCCTACATATGATGCAAGCACTAACAATAGAAATTTATACTAGTATTGACAGTTACAAGAAGTTAGGGAAGAGTATGTGGGATCATACTGAAAAAATGATGATGGGATCAAAAGTTGGGACTCAACTAAAGATGACTAACTATAGTACTAGTATGAGGAATTCAAGCCAGAGAAGAAGAAAGCCTAGATGATGTTTATGAGATACTTTCTAGACTGCTAAATGAATTGATTAAGAATGACATTAACAAGACCAAAATTGAGGTAAACGTGAAATTTCTAAGTAACTTACAGCCTGAGTAGAAGTTATTTGCCAACAATATCATATATAACAAGTCATTATCTGATATTGACTCTCATGAGGTGTATGAAACTCTAAAACATAATGAGGAAGAAGTTCTGGAGAAGAGAGAAGCAAATAAAACGTCTGAAAAGGAAGTAGTTGATCCTTTGGCTTTGTGTCTGAAAAGAAGAGTAAATCTAAGACTGGTAAATTAGTGTAAGAGGTGATAGTGTCTAGTGACTCCTCTACAGAAGACATTTCTGAAAGTGATTCTGATTTTGAAATGAATGAGCTTAAGCAGGCAATGGTCATGTTAACAAGAAATTTTCAAAAAAAGTTCTATAAAAAGCCGCATTCAAACAATCAGAGGTTTTCATTCGGTTCCAGATATGACTACAAGGATAAGTTTGATGAGAAGAAGAAGTATGAAGAAAAAAGTTTGATAGGAAGTATGATGAAAGGAAGAAGTTTGAAAAGAGTGTTTCGAATGAAAACACGAAGTGTTGTAACTATAGAAATAAGGGACATTTTGTTGTAAACTCTAGAAAACAGTGTCAAGGAACACTGACTACTAACAAAACAAGTTCTTTCTATCCAAACAAAAGGATGCTGGAAAGGCTTTGATGGCTGAGGATGATCATTGGCTAAATATTGCAAATGACGAAGAAATGGCTGATGTTGTGGCTCATATTTGTCTGATGGCAAGAACTGAATCATAAATGTCTAATAATAAGGAAGCAGAATCTGATTCAAGTGTTGAGGTACTTGAGTCTTCTTGTCTTGATCAGATGCACATAATGATGCTTAAATTGCAAGAGTTTTAGCATAAACTTAAAAATGAAAAAGATCGTGTTGTTATTTTAGAAAAAAGAACTTAAAAGGCAACAAGATAAATTTCTTCAACTATATTCTGAAAATGATGGAAACTTTGCTTGGGCTCAATCTTTGATATCTGAAAACAAAAAGTTTCTTGAACAAAAGGATGTCTTGACTGATGGGATATCTATTATATATCTGAAAAACATAAATCATTACAGTTGATCAATGATGACTTAATTGTTAAAAACAACACTTTTACATTACAAAACAAGCGTTTACTCGAAATACTCAAAGAAAGTTGTATAAGAGAGGTCAAATAGATCAAACTATTTTTCTAACAAACCAACTGAATCTTGATTTTTTAATCCAAGAGAAGGTTTAGGTTATGAAAATCCGAAAAGTTTAAAGAAAGCTCTTTACTATACTCCAACATTTTATGAATTTGAATATCTTGACCTTGGTCCTGAATATCAAATTCACTTTGTGAAATTATCTGATGAGGTTGAAGTACAAGGAGATTTAAATAGAAAAATAAAAGGTAAAATTCAAGTTCCTTTCAACTACATGGATTTGAATGAAAGTTATGAAACAAGAGTCCGTGCCTTTCTACAAATTACTTTCATAGTTATTCAAATCCAGAACTCTCTTCAAAACCAATTGAACAAAAATCTTACGCTCCTACCCTTCTTTTAGAAAAATGAATTGTTCACCTGGAAAATATTTTAAAAGAAGAAAAGACTTTCATTTGAAAAGGAAAAGGAAATTCTTTTGAATAAAATTCAAGATTTTGAATCTCAAAATATTGCAAAAGAAGAGGAATGTTTTGAATCTTTTGATTCAGAAGCTTCTTCTTGTAAAAGCTTTTATGGGGAATTTCTTTGCTAAATCTTATTGTGAATCTTCTAAGTTAGATAAAGTCAAAATTTCAAAAGAAGAGTTGGACTTTTCAGAAATTCTAAATTCGGATACTTGTTCGGATGAAGAAATTGATCAATTTGACTTTTTTCAACGACTTCCCAGCCACGTTGATTTTATTGAAAAAGATAAAGAAAAGGTTAAGGATCCTGTTAAGTTATTTAAGGGAGAAAGCTGTAATTTTGAAACAAAACTTGTTCCTGTGAACTCATATTATAAAAAGAATAAAACAAAAAGATGTTCACAGAAAGAGAAGAAGAGTGATGTTGAAAATTAGAAAACTAAGGTCAATCATGAAAAATCTTCTAATGGTTTTATTTATGATGTTTCAGATAAATCTTTGAAAAGCAAGTATGTTTGGCGCTTTAAAGGCTCTACGCGAGTAGATTCGACAAAGTCATCTTCATTAAATAGAAAGAACAATTTAGCTAATGATGTAAAGAATAAAATTAATGTTGTGAAAAAAGTACACTTTGAATGAAATAATTCATTTAGAAAATGGAAAATTTTGTTGTTTTCAATGTGGATGGGATGATTTTGTTCCTTTTACTATTTTTAATTATGTGTATAATTCTTGTTCTCATGCTTATTCTGATAAATCCGAATTTCAAAAGAAAACCATTTTGAAAGATAGTTGGCTTGGTACTTACAACATACCACCAACTAAGTCTAATCTGAAAGGACCTATGCTGAAGTGGGTACCTAGAGTTAAATGATTCATTTTGCAGGTTAACCAACGTGTGTGGTTTCTAGATCAGGATGCTTGAAACACATGATTGGTAGAAAGGATTTATTATATAATTTTGTTGAATCTTTTGGCAATACAGTTAGGTTTGGGAATGATCATTTTTTACCTATCCTCCGATATGGAGACATTATTCAAGGAAACTTAATCATAAAAAAAGTGTCTTATGTGGAAGGGCTTGGGCATAATTTGTTTAGTATAGGTCAGTTATGTAATAAGAATCTAGAGGTATGCTTCAAATCAAACCGGTGCAGTGTCCGAACCGCTAATGGTAAAGAGATTTTAGCCAGAACAAGAAAATCAAACCTTTATACCATTGATCTATCCAATCTTATAGTAGATATTGATGTTTGCTTAATGTCCAAAGCTTCTTTGCAACATAATTTGTCGTGGCATAGACGCATTTCCCTTCTGAACTTTAAGAATCTGAATAAGCTGGTTACTGATGGATTAGTACAAGGTTTACCTGATCTGAAATTTCAAAAAGACCATGCGTGTACATCATGTGAATTGGGCAAGATGAAAAGGGCTTCTCATAAGTCCAAACTTTAGAATAGTATTGAACGTCCTCTGCAACTTTTACATCCGGATCTATGTGGTCCGATGCGTGTTCAAAGTATCAACAACAAACATTAGTCTTAGTGATTGTGGATGATTATTCAAGATACACATGGGTGAAGTTCTTGAAATTTAAGGATGAAGCATCGAAGATCATTAATTCTTTCTTGAAGAGCGTTCAAGTAAACTTGCAGTTGTCTGTTCAGAAACTGAGAACAGATAATGGAACTGAGTTTAAAAATAAGACTCTAGACTCATTTTTGGATTTTATTGGTATCTTCCATACATTCTTGGCAGGTTGGACACCGTAGAAAAATAGTGTCATTGAGCTGAAAAACAGAACCTTAGTGGAAGCCACGCGGACTCTTCTCGCATACTCTAAGCATCCATTATTTCTATGGGCTGAAGTTGTTGATACGACATGTTTTAGTCAGAACTGCTCTATTGTAAATAAGAGGTTTGGTAAAACACCTTATGATCTGATTAATAAATGAATACCTAATATCAAATTCTTTCGAGTTTTTGGTTGCAGGTGTTTTGTTATGAATTATAAAGAGGACAGAGGTAAGCTAAGTGCTAAGGCAGATGAAGCAATTTTCATTGGATACTCAAAGATTTCTGCTGCATATCGGGTCTACAATAAAAGAACAAAGATTGTGAATGAAAGTGTGAATGTATATCTTTTGATTAAGTTGTTGATTTGGCTTCTAGACTAGACGGTTCAGAACCTGTGCTAACGAATAATCTTTCGCATAAAGCAAATCTAGACGAAGCTTCTACATCTACAAAAATGTTTATGAACTGGATTTATTGTTTGAAAACTTTTATGATGAATATTTTGGTACTAAATCTGATAGTTCAAATGTTTCGTACAGGTTAAATGAAGTTCATTCTGAAGAACAAATATTTGGTCTGTCTGTGGATATACCTGTTATATCTTGTTGGTCCTAGCTGGATCTACAAGATTTTAGAGGCGAACAGTTTGTAGAAGGGGGGGATAAATACAAACACAGAAAGTTTTACTTTTAAAAATATATATTGATATAGAAGGATCAATACAGATTATTACAGATTGTTTGCGGAAATAGAAAAGGTAAAGAAAACATATATATAACAATCTACAATTACACACAGATACACTTATCAATTATAAGAAATTTGCCGAAAAAGATAAAGACAGAAAGGTGTTCTTCTTGGGTAGGAACCTTAGAATTAGAGATAAATTCTAACTTTCTTGAAGATAAGCGTATGTATGTGTTGTAGTGCCTAAGTAAGGAGAGCACTCAACTATTTACACTTATTGTATTAAATGCAATTTAGAAAAGGTAGAACATTTAGAGGAAAACTTGTCCTTTGCTACAGTGAATAGTACTATTGTCTATTCATGAGCAGACATCCTTTCATGGAGTTGGTGGGCACTAGAGTCGACTAGTTGGCTCCGTACAATACTATACTCTTGAGAGAGTATGGGTTTGTCCTATATGTGTGGAAGGACAAGACAAAAACAATCATGCATGGCAAGATTCATTCGATCACTGAATGTTGGAATAATGCTGGAGATTTCTTTAGCATTCACTAAGGCTTGTGTAGATTTCACATGTATGTTGACTAGGTTGTAATCACTGAATACCGCTTCAGATCACGAACGTACTAGTCACTATTCTTCAGTTTCAATCTTCGACATTCACTGAAGGTTCTTGGGTGTGTGTTTTGTCTTCTTCAAGTATCGTTGTTTATGTAGGATTACAATACATGTTTCAGCGATCACTGAACAGACTTAGTGATGATCGCTGGAACTGAAAAGACAAAAACATAATACTTTGAAAATTAAAAGGGATTATCATCAAATCAATGAGAGAGATGATCAACACATCTTCTGAAGATATTTATGATGATTTAGTTCAAGAAGAACAAGGTTGTCAACTTTCATGTGAAGAGAGTCTGACTAATAATCTGTCAGAAGGTTCAAGATGAAAATATACAGACTCTGTCAGAAAATCAGACCGTTGCATATTCAAATGTTGATCATTCACCTGAACCAATTTGGGACAACTCCCCCAGTGCTTTTGTGGATCAAAATTCAGACCAGTGCTCTTATGTTTCATTACCTCATAGCAGTAAGTGGACCAAGGATCATCCAATAAGTCAAATTATTGGTAATTCAAGTTCATCTGTACGAACAACGTCTGCTACAGCAAATGAGTGTATGTATGCTACATTCTTAAGCAATATTGAACCAACTAAGGTCTCTGAAGCGTTAGACACTAATCCCTACAGGTGCCCGTAGTAGGTTGGCCGCCATACCTAAACCAATCATCATATCGGTCTCTATGTCCCATTGCTGGAAAGGCTCGGGTTCAAAACTAGAGAGGGGAAACATAGCATGTCACAAGAGCAAGGCGAGGTTTGGAACTCTACTGCAAGAGGGATGACTCGTGAGACCGGGCTTTTAGAGATGAGGCCTTTTGGCGAAGCCAAGTCAATTTGCTAATCCGGATTGGATAATCGCAATGCAAGATGAGCTCAATTTGAAAGTCTGAAAGTATGGAGATTAGTTATGCGTCCTAGAAATAAAACTATAATTGGCACTAAGTGGGCATTCAAAAACAAAAAGGATGAAGACGAAGTTGTTGTTAGAAACAAGGCTTGATTAGTTGCTAAAGGATACAATCAACAAGAAGGAGTAGACTACAATGAGACTTTTGCTCCGGTGGCTAGAATTGAGGCTATTACAATGTTTTTGGCGTACGCGGCACACAAAAACTTCACAGTGTATCAAATCGATCTCAAAAAAGCATTTTTATACAGTCTTCTCGAAAAAGAAGTATATGTCTCTCAGCCAGAAGGTTTTGTCAATGAGTCTAAGCCGGATCATGTTTATATCCTTGACAAAGCTTTGTATGGTTTAAAGCAAGCCCTGAGAGCTTGGTATGATATCTTATCAGAATTTTTGGTAAAGTCAGGCTTCTCGAAAGGTAACATCGACACCACTCTTTTTATTAAAAAGGAAAAGTATGATATTATCTTGATACAAATTTATGTAGACGATATAATATTTGGATCTACAAACCCTAAATACTGTAAGAATTTTTTAGCCTTGATGGTTTCCAGATTTAAAATGAGCATTATAAGTGGGATGAACTTCTTTTTAGGTTTACAAGTTAAAATATTATCCTCAAATATTTTCATTTGTCAAACAAAATATATTGTAGATATCTTAAGGAAATTTAATATGGAAAACTATTCATCTATAAAACACCTATAGCTCCGGGTTCAAAACTACATGTTGGTCCTTTGGGTAAAGCTGTAGACCAAAAGACCTATTGAGGTATGATCGGTTCTTTAATGTATTTAACGTCTTGTAGACATGATATTATGTTTTCAACACATCTCTGTGCTAGATACCAGACTAATCCAATAGAATCACATCTAATTACTGTAAAATGAATCTTTCGTTACCTTAAAGGGATAGTTGATCTTGGACTTTGGTATCCTAAAGATACCTGCTTTGAACTAACGAGTTACTCAGATGCAGATCATGTAGGTTGTATGTTAGACAGGAAGAGTACTTCGGGTCATGTATAATTTTTAGGAGACAAGTTAGTAAGTTGGGCGTCAAAGAAATAGAACTATGTGTCCACATCTATAGCTGAAGCAGAATATATAGTTGCTGCTAGCTGATGTTCTGAAGTTATCTGGATGTGCACTCAACTTAAAGACTATGGTTTCTCCAACAATATATATATATATATATATATATTGTGACTGGAAGAATGCAATTGCAAAATCTTGTAATCCTGTTCAACATACAAAAACTAAGCATATCAATATCGAGTATCATTTTATTAAATTTCATGTAGAAAAAGGTACTATTGAATTGTATTTTGTTAATACAAAATATCAGTTAGCCGACATGTTTACAAGAGCTTTAGATGAAAAATGTTTTAGCTTTTTAATATCCAAGTTAGGCATGTTGAATTTGAAAATCTGAATTTCTTATAAAATTTGTTCAAAAAGTTGAAAATCTTAATTTTTGTAATATCCCACAATTTCCACCAAACAGATAATCCACATCATCATAATTATAACAAAAAATGTAACATCATTTACAAAATGCAGAGTAACAAAAACTTTCTTGAACTACATTTATGAGTAACTAAATGTTATTCATTCTAATCTTTTCCCTTGCCTTTATCTTGCGAGGTATGATGACCTGCAAAACAGGTTAATCCAACAACTGAGCGTTAGACCAAAAAGGTMTAGTGAGTGTATAAATCTCAAACAAACAACATACTTTCCAAACAATCAGTTCAGAATCAAACATGTTTTGATACATAAACTTATTTATGTCTCTCGCGGTTACACCGCCATTACATCTCTCTCGCGGTTACACCGCCATTACATCTCTTTTTCACGATTACACCGCCATTACATCCCTAAATTTTCTAACACTTTAACCGGATTTAGAGTCCAGCCAATCATCCGGAGATCTAATCCGGACAACACTGTCCGGATATTAATCCCAATAAAACTGTCCGGATATTAATCCGGTCATCACATATAAGTACACTGTCCGGAGATCTAATCCGGATAAAACTGTCCGAATATCAATCCGGTCATCACATTCCTTTGAGCGGTTTAATTTTAATCCGCACACCTCTTGAGCGATTTAGAGTTAATCCGGTCACCTCTTGACCGGTTTAGGGTTGAGTCCGGACAACACTTGAGCGGATTAAGAATAAACCGGTCAACACTTGGACGATTTAAAGAAAAATCCGCACAATATGAAATATAAATCATAATAACCAGTTCCAATAACTACTGAATTGTATGCAAACAATTTATACTCAAAGCTTAATACACTCACCTTACAAAAGATGTTGAATGGATTTGAACCTATGATTTATCAGTCTGCACTCTCTCAATTGATTTTGTACTCAAGAATTTCAGCAAGCCTTTAATTCTCATATGCACTTGCTATATATAGCAAGTGCATAAACCTCCATCAAATAAAAATAAAAATATTCTACAATCACTCACACACACACACACACATCTAATATATATATATATATATATTAATTTCTAAATCTATAACCAAAATTATGAAACCCGAATATTACAACATTCTCTCTTTAAAAGAATTTCGTCCCGGAATTCCATTAAGTAAACAGATAAGGATACTTTATCCGCATATCTGATTCTGATTCCCAGGTGGCGTCTGGTCCCTTATGATAACGCCACTGAACCTTTACTAACCCAATCTCTTTGTTTCGCAACTTCTTTACTTTGTAGTCAGTAATCTGTTCTGGGGTTTCTTCAAAGCATAATCTCTCATCCACCTTAATCTCAGGTAAAGGTACTGCCATAACTGAACTTATTAGACACTTCCTTAAATTTGACACATAAAATGTGTCATGGATCCCACTTAACATTAATGGAAGTCCTAACTTGTAAGCTACTTCCCCAACTCTTCCCACGATAGAAAATGGTCCAATATATATTGGACTTAACTTCCCTCTTTTTCCAAAACGTACCATTCCTTTCCAAGGTGATACTTTCAACATTACCCTATCACCCATTTGAAACTCAATCGGCTTCCGACGTTTATCTGCATAACTTTTTTGTCTGTCTTGTGCCGTTTTCATTCGTTCCCGTATTATTCCAACATTTTTTGCAGTTTGTTGAACTAACTCAGGCCCAGCTAACTGTTTTTCACCTATATCATTCCAACACAATGGAGTTCGACATTTTCGCCCATACAGAACTTCAAAAGGTGCTGCCTGAATACTTGAATGGTAGCTATTGTTGTATGCAAATTCCACCAGAGCCAAATGACTATCTCATGATCCTCCTAAATCAATTACACATGCTCTAAGAATATCTTCTAAAGTTTGGATAGTTCGTTCACTCTGTCCATCAGTATAAGGATGATAAGTTGTACTTAGCTTAATTTGCGAACCCATTTCTCTTTGGAAGCTCTTCCAAAACATAGAAGTGAACCGACTATCTCTATCAGAAAAAATTAATAGAGGAACACCATGTTATGTCACTACCTCATCAATGTATAATTTTGTCAATCTCTCCATCGAATATGACTCTTTCATAGGTAAGAAGTGTGTAGATTTAGATAACCGATCTACTATCACCCATATAGCATCATACCCTTTCGATGTTCTCGGCAATTTGGTTATGAAATCCATAATGATATGATCCCACTTCCAAACTGGAATTTCTAAAGATTGCAACTTACCATAAGGACGCTGGTGTTCAATCTTTACCTGAAGACATGTCAGGCATTGCTCAACATATTTAGCAATATCTTTCTTCATACCTGGCCACCAATAGTGTTGHTTCAAATCCCGATACATTTTATTTGTACCTGGATGTATTGCAAAACGTGACTTATGAGCCTCACYCAAAATACGTTTTCTGAGATTACCATAGCATGGTACYCAAATTCTGTTCTGGAATTTCCAGAATTCTTTGTCATCTTTCACCAAATTAGATATTAATCCACCCAATCTTTCCTGTTTGATCTTATCCTCCTTCATTGCCTCATGTTGAAATTCTTGTAACTCTTCTTGAATATTGGGTAATAACTCAACTCGTAAAGTTATAGCTTTGATAGTTCCACTTTTCTTTTGTCGACTTAACGCATCGGCCACTACGTTTGCCTTTCCTGGATGATACAAAATTTCACAATCATAATCACTTACCAATTCTAATTATCTTCTCTAACGCATATTCAGATCCTTCTGATGGAACAGATGTTGTAAGCTCTTATGATCTGTGAAGATTTGACATTTCGTTCCATATAAATAGTGCCTCCATATCTTCAAAGCAAACACTACTGTCGCCAATTCCATATCGTGAGTAGGATACTGTCTTTCATGATCTTTTAACTGTCTAGAAGTATAAGCTATTACCATTCCATGTTGCATTAGTACACAACCCAAACCCATCTTTGACACGTCACTATAAACTACAAAATCTTCCATTCCATCTGGTAAAGATAGAATTGGTGCACTGCATAACTTATCCTTTAATATCTGAAAAGCCTGAGCTTGTGCTTCATCCCACTCATATTTCACATTCTTCTTGGTCAGCTTCGTTAATGGAGTAGCTATATGAGAGAAATCCTGTATAAACTTACGATAATACCCAGCTAATCCAAGAAAACTTCTTACTTCAGTTGGAGTCATTGGAGCTTCCATTTTTCAATAGCTTCAATCTTGAGTGGATCTACTTTAATCCCTTCTTTTGAGATAACATGCCCCAAAAACTGAACTTCTCGTAACCAAAATTCACATTTTGATATCTTGGCATACAGTTTCTCTTGTTTCAACAATTCCAGAAGTAATCTCAAATGATGTGCATGTTCTTCTTCCGACCGAGAATATATCAAAATATCATCAATAAAAACAATCACAAATTTATCAAGATAGGGATGACACACCCTATTCATCATATCCATAAAGGCTGCAGGCGCATTTGTGAGTCCAAATGGCATAACCAGGAATTCATAATGACCATAACGTGTACGGAATGTTGTTTTCGACACATCTTCATTCTGAATCTTCAATTGATGATAACCGGACCGTAAATCAATCTTTGAAAAATAAGTAGCCCCAACCAATTGATCAAACAAATCATCAAAAAGCACCGGCGCACCCCACGGGGAAGTACTTGGTCGGATTAAACCTTTATCCAACAATTATTTCAATTGAGACATTAACTTCTTCAATTCAGAAGGAGCTAATCTATATGGTGCACGGTCAACAGGTGTTGCTCCAGGAATTAATTCAATCTGAAATTCTATCATTCGGTCTGGAGGTAGACTTATCAAATTTTCTGGAAATATTTCAGGAAATTCCCTTACGACTGGAATATCCTCCATCTTTCCCTTCTCTTTTTTCATATCTATAGCATATGCAAGAAAACTAACACAACCCTTCTGTACATACTTCCTAGCGTTTAGAACTGAAATTAGGCTAGAGTAACGATCCCGCCGATCTCCATAAATCACAACTCTTCCTTTTTCAGGTAAGCCTATATGAATCATCTTTTCATTACAGACTATGTTGGCTTGGTTTTCAGCTAACCAATCCATGMCTATRATTATATCAAATTCCCTTAAAGGCAAAGGAAATAACTGTATAGGCACTTCACACCCTTCTATACTTATGAAGCATTCATCTATTTTTTCCTTAATTGAAACTTCACTATCATTTGTTGTTTCCACAATTAAATCCTCACTCAACGCTTTAGATTCTAAATTTGCACAATTAACAAATAACGATGACACAAAAGAACGATTTGCACCCGAGTCAAATAAAACTTTGTCACATACTGAATTAACGAGGAATGTACCTGTTACCACTTTAGAGTGCTCTTCCGCCTCGCCTCTCGTCATCTGAAAGGCTCTCCCTTTTGTATTAAACTCTGCCTGTCTTATCCCTTCCCGTCCACTTGGATTAACACGATTATCCATTTGCCCACGACCTGTTGGCACATACCCATATCCTCGACCCCCAGAATATCCAGATCCCCGACCTCCAGCAAAACCAAACCCTCAACTCTTTGCTTGCAGACAATCGACATTTACATGTTGAGATGAATTACAAGTAAAACACCTTCGTGTCATCCGATAGTCTCGAGCTATATGTCCTGGATCCTGACATTTAAAGCATACTCAAGATTCTGTATTGCAATTTCTCTGATGTATCATATGACATCGGTTACATGCTTTATCCGCAAACTTTGAAATTGGTCGATTCAAATTTTCCATAAACCTTGGTCTACGGAAATCAGTTACTGTAGTTTCCCCATTTCTTTTCTCTCCAACCCTTTCTTGTGGTTGCCGGTTAATATCTTGTTCCATTATTTCAGCAGCATCAACTGCCGCCTGAAATGTTGTCGGATTCCTGGATATCACATACTTCCGAAGATTCGACTCCAATCCCCAGATATACTTTCTCACTTTACTGTTTTTAGATATTATATAGGCTTCAGCAAACTTAGATTGTTCCATGAAAACTTCTGTATACTGGCGGACTGACATGTTTCCTTGCCCAAGACGAAGGAAATCATCTTCCAACTTTCGTACTGCAGCTTCAGGACAATACTGCATTTTAAACTTAACCATAAATTCTTCCCACAACATGGTCTTCAAAATGTTCGGATCTGAACTGGACAGGACTTCCCACCAGTATAAAGCACTTGATCTCAAACGAGATACAGCAAACATGACTTTGTCCTCTTCTGCACTTTTACTGATTTGCAGAATCAACTCTATTTCCTTAAGCCAACACATGGCTTTAACAGGATCACGCTCACCAGAAAACTTGGGAGGTTTACAAGCAAGATTGATATCTCCTCCTTTTTGTACTGAAGATGAAGTAAGGGGTACAGATGTACCAGTTACCGGTGTACTAGCTCCGGCTTCCTTCTGATAATCGGAATTTCTTACCACTTCTGGATTATTTTGGGTTGTACGCCCCAACAAATTCATGAAACTTTCTTGGAATTTTCCCAACTCTGCTGCCAACATTTCTTGGATAATAAATCCGGGATCAGGAACATTGTGTCCACCCCTTGCCCTTCCTCTTCCATGACCAGACATTGAACTTTCTTGAGATGACAGTTCCTGTTCTTGTCTAGTACCTCTACCTCTTCCTTGACCCCTGCTAGACTTCGCGTTTCTATCATCATCACATTTTCTGGGTCCTCTCCTTGTGTTACGTTTCTTCTTCCTCGACCTCTTCCATAACCATCTAATCATCTTAAAAAGGATTGTCATAAGATTGAACTAATCTAAAAATCTAATGTGTTCATAAGTTGTTCTTAATTTTAAGACGAATTTTGACCGATATATGACTATTAAGCGATAAGTCTTTGTTTGATGAGAGTTTGATTTGAGCGATGAGTGTTACACTCTTTGAGCGATGAGTTTAAAATGGTTTTGAGCGATGAGTGTTTCTGTTATTTGAGCAATGAGTTCACATGTTGTGTGATGAGTTCATTTTGAGTGATGAGTATGATCTTCTTTGAGCAATGAATGTCATATATTTCTAGATATGTGATTTTTTTATGTTATTTGTGTTCTTATTTTTTTAGTTAGTTACATATTATTTTGTTTTAGTTTTATGAGTATTTTTTTAAGTAAATTCTTTTTGTATTTTTTGTTAAGTGTGTATTTTTTTTATGTGAATTTTTTAAGTATGTGATTTTTTTATTTTTGAGTGAGTGATATTTTTTTTTGAATTTTTTTTTAATTCTTCTTATTTTTTTAGTGTGAAATTTTTTATTTTTTTTTGAGCCAAAAAGAATTGAGTGAACTTTTCTTGTCTTAAGAGGCTTTAAAATCAATTTTTGGTAAAAAAAAATTTAATGTGTAAATTGTGTTTTGGGTCAATTTTTTCATTGGAATTTGTTTTCAATTGTGGATCTAATGATTTTAACTTTTTACAGGTTAAAAATGGCGACTGTGGAACATCATAATTCGTTTCACAAGTCTGATGATGAAAACCCATACCATCTATTAGATTACAACCTCCTTCATATTCCCAGTCAGCAAATACAACATATCCTGATGAAACCATTTTTTCCAAAGCCCTATATCTTGACTTAAAACCCAATAACCATCATTTAAACCTTGATATGTCAGTTGAATACCCAACCAGCCTTGAAATTTTAAAAGGCCACCCCATAGCCTATGCTCTGATTGCAACCACAGATGTTCCACTAGTATACCTCCAATAGTTCTGGTACACTCTATTCTACATTAAAGAAGGAAACCAGTTCTACTTCGAAGGAAAATTCTAAATCTTCCAAAGCCTAATTTTGTTCCTAGATGAGAAGAATTCGAAGAGTTCATCTCAGATGAAGAACTTTGCACTAATATAAAAAAGCTAGGATATTCTAGAATCCAAAATCATCTATCGCAGTTTAAACGGAAATTCTTACCTTCAATATGGCATCTTTTGTTCTACATATTGAACATATGTCTTACTTCAAAGATTGTTAACGTGGATACTTGCAGCAGTTCATTTTTCAAATTCTTACATCGCATAGTGTTTAACAGACACTATGACTACACAATGGTCATCTAGAATGATCTAGCAGAGTTGGTACATGCAAAGAAGTTTTCCTCGAAAGCAAGAAAGTTCGTTCCATTCCGGAGATTTCTTCAACTAATAATAAGGTCAATGATGAGGTCGAACAAAGAAAGTCCTTCAAGACTGGATAGACCATTCGGCCTAGATTACAAGAGGCAATTTCTACGACCGCATACTAAAGTTGAAGATATGGATGCTATCATGAGTATTTCTAATGAATTGATTGCAAATGTCGATCAGAGTTCTCATTATGTGTTAAAATATAGGAGAGAGACAGTTCCTATATTCCAGCCAGAGACGGAAGGACTTACCTCGGGAACAACCCATGCCTTTAGAGATAAATGAGTGTGTTCAGTTACAAGGGACATCTGAACAGGGTTGTGTGCAGAGGGAAAATCTGAATGAGAGGGGCTCGGCAGGGGGAGACTCTGATCAGGAAACTAATGAAGACAGTAGTACTTTCTCAAATTCTTCAAGTGCGGAAGATACTGAAATAGACTCGGGCATTCACCATGGGCAAGCTGATGATGATAATAATGATGATGATGATGAAGAAAACATTAATGATGATCAAAATCTAGATGGTGCTGACTTTTTATGAATCTAGAAGATATTCCATCTATGGAATTTGTCTTTGCTGAAGAGATTCCAGATTTTGACTTTAAAGGCGAAATTGATAACATTATGGAGTCGATAAGGATGGAAGAGGGAGAGGTAGTTCAAAATTCTAAGAGGATGAGTGAAAGGGATGAAGAAAACAATGGATAGTGTTTGACAAAAACAACAAAAGAAATATCAGTCCTACCCTAACCTTTAGGAGACATCGGGTAAATACATCTGTTGTGTGATAATCGGGTTTTGGTTATCACTTGAGGTAACTAATATGTGATTATTTATTATATGTTTACATGACTTCATGATAAATTGGTATATTTGATCATGCGTGTATGAGGATTGTATGCATAATGTGAGTATGCATGACTAAGAATAAAGTTTATAAGTCCCAAATATGATCAATCTTCCACTAATCTTCAAAATCAACAATGGCAGAGATGGTTTTCAATTAAGAACATGTAGAAGAAGATAGAGAGAGAAAGTCAACAACCCAATCTTGGTCAAACTGATATTACGTATTCATATTTTACAATTGAGTTCATACTAAAGATTACAAAGAGTAACCCTTTAAATAGGGTCAAACAAGACACAAGTAGTCAAAGTCAAACTATCTAAGAAAAGTCAAACATGGTGACTTTTATACAATTATAGACAAAATTAACTTTCAAGATGAATACAATTTAATACTGAATTTCTGTCCTAACATTCTTCCCCTTTGTATTCAGACTTGAAAGAATTTGCACGCTTTGAGTCTCGTTTGAACTTTGATGCTTTAAGCACTCTATGTCTTCTTCAAAAATAATCTCCAACATGAGATCTTCAGGCAATCGTATGTTAAGAAAGATCTTCTAACATTCTCCCCCTCGAATGTAGAACAGCGATGATCTTCTCTTTTGACAATGTAGATTAGAAACAACAACAATCTTCAGACATCGAATTTTAGACATTCTCCCCAATAATGAATTTCTTCAGATAAAGTCACAAACATTCTTCTTCAACGAGAAATCTCTATCAGTAAACTGTTATAATGATGATCTTCACATTCAAAAAAAAAACTCTCAGACTTTGTAGCATCGGAATAATCTTTTGTAATCATCTCTAGTCGCACTCCTTTTGAGTCTTTTGCCAATTTTGATGTTACTCCTCTTGATCTTTACAACAAATTCCCCGGATTGGACATTTCAATCATTATTACATACTCCCCCATATGATGAAATGAGAATCATGACATCATACACAAGAATGAATGAAATTTCCCGTGAAAGCCATCAATTGATAAAATTGTAAGTAGATCTTTTCAAATTCACTTATTTAATCTTTTCAGATTAAGGGAATGGGAAGATAACAACCAATTTCAGTGTATGAAATTGTTTTCAATCTTATAAAAAGATTAGCCAGTAAGTATAACATATATACTCAATACAACGGATGTACTGTATATATGAGACTTTTTGAGGCTCATCTCACTTGTCTTCCATTCAATCATCGATAACTTAATAATAGCATATCTATGAATGTTTTGGCAAAATAACATATAAAATACAAAATCTGTGTAGTGTAGAAAGATAAAGCAACTGATGCTTCTGTTTAGGCTCAAAATCTGTCAAAGCAAAACTCTTCTACTCATAGTTTTCATTCAAGGTTACGATTCGATTCATATGTTTTTCATTCATAATTGTTAATTGTTTCGATCTGTATAGATTCTATGGACTGTTCTTGACCAAAAATGAACTAATCTTCATAATCGATCCATAAACTCTTTTTAACTCATTTTAGACAGTGTATTTTAGTGTAATGTGTGTCGTTTTTCATTTTCGAGTGCGTATGTAGTGTGTATTAGGATTGTTTTTGTATTCCTTTTGAGTATTATGTGATTGTATTCATTTCGTATTTTGAACGGATAACTCACCGGACAAGGTGATCGGACTTCAATCCGATCAACCTTAAACCGGTTGATGATTGTCCGGTTTATGACTTAGTGTGTAATTGTGTTTAGTGTGTTKTCCGGACTTCTAATCCGGACACATTTACTTTTGGTTTTCTAAGTGTTTGTTGTGTTGTCCGGATTCCTAATCCGGTCAATTCAATTTTGTTTGAAAATTTTACCAAGTGTTTAAATTTTTTTAATTATTTTTTTAGTTTATTTTTTTGGTTAGATTTTTTTTAAATCTCATTTTTTTTAGTTTTGTTTTTGTGTGTGTATTTTTTTAATTCAATTTTCTTTTAAATAAAATGAGTACTAACGTTTTAGATGTTTTACAGGTAAATGGCCGATCCCAGACATCAGTCTGACGAGGAATCTCATGTTCCCTCGGTCAGATCTGAAAATGCACCACAAATTTTACCTTATCAACCAATATTATCTGAAACAGTTTACCCACAATTCCAATACCTAGATATTAAACCAAATAACCATCACTTCACTTTTGATATGCCTGCCGAATACCCTATTATCTCAGAAATTTTGAAAGGTCATCCTATTTCTTATTCTTTATCTGCCTATACACAAGTTCCCATGGTTTATCTTCA
>NC_037539.1:29201049-29219569 GCF_001531365.2 Cynara cardunculus var. scolymus
ATAAATAGGAATTTCCTTGTAATTGTAATTAGAGCTTTTGTCATTAACACTGAAATCAAGATTTGGCTGATGTAATTCTCTCTCTCTCCTAATCATTACTTACATCATTCATTCTTAGTGTTCATCATTGTTCATGAAGATCATATCAAGATTTGTATGAAATCTGGACTCCACAAAACACATCAAGTATAAATCGCTCACTACATGCTCTAAATCGCTCAAGCCATGAAACTAAACCGATCAAAGAATGAAACTAAATCACTCAATACACTCTCTAAGTCGCTCACCACTCACTGCCTAGCTCGCTTAAAACAAACTCTTAATTGCTCAAAACAGTCTCTAAATCGCTCAACACTCACTGCCTAGTTCGCTCAAAACAGACTCTTAATCGCTCAAACCAGTCTCTAAATTGCTCACACTTAAATCTAAATCGCTCACCTCACTATGATCCTTATCCGCTCACTGCATGATCTTCATCCGCTCAAAAGGTATATTAAATCGGTCAAGGCTGTTTAAAGAGTAGCTCTAAATCGCTTACTACACTTTCTTAATCCGGTCAACAAGTTGAGAAGTGCCAAGAAATTTAAGCAAACAAGATCCAATCAAAGCTTACAAAAACTCATACAAAAATGAATCAAACTCTATTTTTTTGATGAATTTTTGTATGTCCCAAATAATCAATCTTCATGTAAATCCTTCAAGAACAATGGCATATCTGAGATTTTCTTTCAAGAACACATAAGAATGAGATAGAGAGAAAAAGTCAAGATCTAAAATCTGGTCAAACTCTCAATACGTATACTGATATTACAAATGAGCTCCCTTCCCAAAATTACAAAAACACCACCCTTTATATAGGGTCAAACTACAAGACAAAGTCAAAGTCAAACATATCTAATAAAAGTCAAACACAATAACTTTTAAACAATTATAGACAATTTTATCTTTCAAGACGAATACAATTATATACTGATTTTCAGTCCTAACATTCTCCCCCTTTGTATTCAGACTTGAAAAAATTTCCGCGCTTTAAGTCTCTTTTGAACTTTGCAGCTTTAAGCACTCTATGTCTTCTTTAAAAACAATCTTCAACTTGAAACTTCAGACAATCATTTGTTGAGAAAGATCTTCTAACATTCTCCCCCTCGAATGTAGAACAGCGATGATCTTCTCTTTTGATAATGTAGAATAGTAATCTTCAGAAATAATGTACAAGAAGTGATCTTCAAAGAATCTTCAGACAACAAATCACAAATTTTCTCTTGGATAAGAAAAATCCTGTTGGTAAACTTTTGAAAAAATGATCTTCTCATTCAAAAACTCTCAGTCGTTTTAGCACAGGAATAATCTTTCTGTAATTATCTCCAGTCGCACTTCTTTTGAGTATTTTGCCAACTTGATGTTACTCCCCCTTGATCTTTACATCAAATTCCCCTTATAATGATCGTAATTGGACATTTCATTCCTTATTTCATACTCCCCCTTATGATGAAATAAGAATCATGACATCATACACAAGAATGAATGAAATCATTTGCGTAAGCCGTCAATTCATGAAATTGTAAGTAGATCTTTTCAAATCCACCTATTTTAACTTTTCAGATTTAGAGAATGGGAAGATAACAACCAATTTCAACATATGAAATTGTTTTCAAAATATGTGTAGTGTAGAAAGTTAAAGCAACATATGCTTTTGTTTAGGCTCAAAATGATAAACCGTGTGGACTACACAAATTTATCAGACTCAATACGTGATCAAAAAGACTTGAAGGGGAGACATATATCCTTCTGATTCAATATCAACTTTCTCCGAATGAGAAATTGATAGATGATGAGCTGTGTGCCCCAAGTGTTATTGAAACACTTGTCTGTTGAGAGATAAATGAGTAGCTGGTGGGGTTGTGACAAGAATTGGCCTGGGCTTTGCCTTTTTCAATATTAGTCTTGAAAGAATTGAAAACTAATAGATTGTGTGGTATGCCCGGATTTTAGAAGTTTGGAACAGGATTCTTATATTCTTTTAATCCTGACACAACTTTCGTCAATTCTTTAAATCTCACAACAACTACCCATCTCATTTTCATTTCACTCTCATCACACAAACCCTTTTGTATTTAAAGCTCACTCAGATATGGTTGTCCTCTTGGGTAGGTCTGTTGGTTTTGATATTCCATGGAGGTATTTTTGATAAGCACTCAGTCCCTCCTAAAATATTGTAAGCTCAATTGATCACAATGATTGATCAAAATTATTATTGCAAATAAGCACAATGATCAGATAAAAATTGATCCATTAATTTGGCTTTACGCAAGTAAAATCTCAGGAAATACCTGTTCAGAAAATGTACTCGTTACCAAAAAAAATTTATTTCCGAAAAACATTTATTGAACTTTCTAGAGACTCCCCCTAGAAAGTAGATTATTGTAATGATTCAGTTAAGCTCAAAAAATTAAAAAAAAATAAAGGAAACATTTTAAGCACGGGTCCTAACTGAGTGTTTAGAAACCACACTCGGTAAAGCAGGGATCCTGAACTGAATTGTTCAGAAGCCTTTTTAGAACAGATTACAACTCCCCCTGCATTGGTGTATCACTGAAATGATATTCTGATCGGGTTGGGGTATGTTGTAACTTCCAAACCATCTATTCCTATTAGATATATTCTTTTTAGCACTTTGAACAGGATGATCAGAAATAGAATATGATCCATACCAGTTATTATGATCATACTTGTTCTTACCTTTCCAACTATTCTGATAGCTTTTATCTCCATGCCACCTGTTGAACCTTTTCTTATTGACAAAATCATTGGTTCTGCATGTCGAGCACATAATTCTTCTCTTGCTAAGATTGATCAGATCATTAGTGGATCTCAGAATGCAAGAAAGAACAGAGTTAGTAACAACAGGTGTATGAGATGAAATAGATCAGCTTTATTAACCCAAATGTTTTTAGTCTTAGAAGATTTATTGGGTGATCTGATAACATACACTTGATAATACTGATTAGAATGAGAATAGTTCTTAGAAACAGTAGATTTAGGGCTACTTGAATAACTGTTCGATTTGGAACAGTCATAGAAGCTAGTTTTACACTGTGATGGAGAACCAATTGAGCTTTGTGCACAAGAAAAGTCTTTGACTTTCTGTAAAAGCTGGTCTCTTTCAGCAGTAACTAAATCAAACTTATTTTTAAGTTCTGTTCTCATCTTCAGTTCTGTTTCAAGGTCTGTCTTCAGATCAGATAATTTCTTTGTAGTGTTAAGGAGTTTACCTTCTAACTCCTTCTGAAACATTTCAAACTTTCTCTTCTGATTTATTAACTCTCTTTTTTCTTCATCTGAGCTGCTCTTATCATTCTCCGAAGCGATATCAAGCCGTTTTTTTCTTATTAGCAAGTTCTTTAGCAATTGATGTATACTTCTTTGAAGTATTTCTCTTCTCAAGAGCAAATTGCTTCTTTTCTTCATCTAAAGCTTTCTGTTTTAGAGCAATGCTTTCAAATAATTTCTGTATTTGGCTCTGACAGTCTTCTGAGATGTCTTTCTTCTCTTTATCATTGTTGGCCCGTTCCAAGATGATCAGCTGCTCAAAATCAGATATTTGCTTTAAAAGCATTTTTGCATTCAGCTCTAGAGAGTTTATCTTATTCTCATAAGATATGCGTTCAGCTCTAAACCTTTTCTCTGAATCACACATTCTCTTCTTTTCCTTTTCAAATTCCATTCTTTCAGAACTGAAGCTCTTCTCACCTTTCAGAGTTTTTTCCTTCTCTAACTCTAATAATTTCTGTAACTCACTCAACTCACTCTCAGATTTATCAGTTAAGTCCTCTGACTCTTTACTATTCCTCCAAAAAGAATTCCTCTCAGTTTGTAGCTCTTGAAGTTTATTGAACATGTCATTATTAGCTTTACTCCGAGTTCTCAAATCATCATCATAGTCTTTCCTCACTGAACTCGGAGTTTTCTCAAGTTTATTAATCTTATTCATGAAATCATTCTCAACTCTTTCCAATGCTACTTTATGATCTCTTTGTAAATTCGCAATAAATTCCACATTATCATGATTCTCGTAAAACATGTTAAGATATTTCTCCTTATAACTCTGTAAGCTCTTGTCCAACTCTGTATTTCTCTCTTTCAACTCCTTATTCTCTTTCTGAAGAAAATCTGTCATTAAGAAAATTAGATTGATTAACCAGATCAAATGCTGTGAAATCAGATAAAAGAAATCAAAATCAGTTAAGCTCAAAAACAAAAAAATAGAAAAACACAAAAACTGTTGAGAAATTAGAAGAACGACGAAAAACTGTCTTAAATTAGAAAAAATAATCAAAACAAATAAACAAAAGACCAAAATAAAAATCTATACAAAAGATTAAACCCAAGAAAATACAAGCCCAAACCAAATGTTCAAGTCCAAAATAATGATTTAAGCCCAAATCAATTGCATAAGCCCAAATTAAATTCCAAGAAAGTTTCAATATCACAGAATCTGTTCAAAATCAAGAATAATTGCAACACAAAAGCTGTCAATATTGTAAGAGTATTTATTGCTTAAACAACAACAGCAAAAATCGGCTAAAATGAAGAGACAAAAATGGATGACTGAGGTGAAACCGGATAAGCTAGTTCGTGACAATTCGTGACTGAGTTTGCGAGAACAAGCTTGAATCCGATCAAATCTGTATCCAGGTTACACCTTTGTGCAAGGTAAAACTTGATACCGTTGAAGGTATACGCGATGTACAATCCACTATAGGTATTTATCCTTGAAAGCTTTTGCACTAGCACTAACTACAATCCGAACACTGGAACTGACAGGTGGCAATTCTACTGAATTTGTGGGAGAACCAACAGCAGGGATCAAGTTTTTCAAATCTTCAGCAGCATTTACATCAGATGATCCAGCAAGAGTATCTATTGCATGAACAACCTGTAGCTGAAACCTGTAGAGCACTGTTGAGTGCTGTTGAACCATACACAGAAGTATACACACAAAAGTATATACACAGAAATTTACATGGAGACAATCCAAGATTCAGCTTCTTTTAACACCTGCTGTCAACATGCTATGGTCGTTATAGGTCTTCTGTTAACAAGCTTCAGATAGCAAAGATTAAAGAAGAAGGTTTGCTGCTTTGAAGACTTTCTGGAATTTTGCTGCTTTCCATAATCCAACAATTAATAGACAGTCTGTTAGCACTCTGATTGAAAAAGCCGAATGTCAAACAACAGAGTTCCTAGTCAACAGGCACATCAAATAAGGCTGAAGCACTGCAGTCTTAACAAAACTCTCACGAAATTTCCATGGTAGTTGATGGCAAAGATTTTGCAGGTGCAGCTTTTGGAAAAACATCATCAAATTTCCATATTATCCCTTTCGAAAACTCAAGCTTCAAGAACTGGCAGATTTAGGTCTTCAACTGCTTTCAGAAAGTTTCGAACATTCTCAAAGAATTGATAGGCGGGCAATGGCTGAGAATCCCACAGGAGAGATTGTGAAGGATGCCTACTAATCTCCACAACCTTTTGGACAGCCCCTGGTTGAATCTTGTTAATGGCTTTGCAAAGAATCAATCCATTTCTCAAGCAAGAAATGAATTCTTTCTCTGATGGCTCTTTTGATATGCCTAATGGACCCACAAAACTCTCAAGCCATTTCCACACCAACAACTTCAATATCACAGAATCTGGACATTTATACAGCAGATTTCTTTTAACACATCAATTCACACAGAAATTTTAACAAAGGACAAGGAAGGAGATGATGAACTTGAATACAACAGACTAAGATTAACACAAAAATTCACACCAAAACCAGATTGCTTTTGATTTACACAAAACCCAACAGCAACCTGCACTTTATGTAAAATAAAAAAATTTGTGCAAAACAAAACCAATTCAGATATGAAGAAATCATAGAATAGCCTGAGAACAAATCCAAACCAGTAACCGAGCATTGACTTGAATCCGGACAAAAGTGAAATGTAACTGTCCTTTTTAACCGAGTTCTGAGGGAAGCTATGTATCTAAATAACCTTGTGAGCAGAGATGACCAAAAACTGTAGAGCAAGTGTAAAGCAGTGAACCAATCTTCTTTGTCAATCCAGGCGAAGAAGATGAACTTGATATCTGATTAACACGACTATGGGCGATTTACTTCAAAATGCCTTGGATGATGAAACCCAAAATACGGACAGAACAGTCATCGATATAAGAATCCGATTGAATGAGCGATCTATGAATCCGCTTAAATCAACAAACTCGGATAACCCTTAAATCGATCAAGACTATGCGATTAATCCTTAAATCGATGATAGCAGTGAGCGATTTACCAGAACCTCCAAAATCAAACAGCCTAAATCGATTGAGATGAGCAGCCTTGAAACAGAATGAAATCGGACAAGATCTGTGCGATTTAATCCTTATCCGCTCAAACCTTGTGCGATATACTCCCTTATCCGCTCAAGTTACATCCGATTAACCCAACTAAATCGCTCAAATAGTCGGCGATTAAAACACTGAATCGCTCAAAAGAGAGGAAATTTCTATTCTCAAGCTGTCTCCGGTTTAGATTACACTCCGCACGAGCAGTGTCCGATTTAACCATTAAATCGCTTGAGCTATGTCCTAAATCGATGAAGCTGTAAACGATGTACACACTATTGTGACCGATAATTCCTTAATCCGCTCAAGCCTCAAGCTAATCCGGTCAAGCTGTGATGAAGATGAAGGCTGGATTGAGCGATGAAGATGAAGGCTGGATGCTAGCATGCTACTGTGCAAAATGCACAAAATAACAATCTATTTTTATAAATTTCTTTATTATAGCATTGTATTTTTTAGTTTTTCTTATTATAGCAATGTACTTTTAAATTATTTTTTATTAAGATATTATATTTTGAAAAATTTATCCGTTATAGCAATGAGTAACATTTTGACTTAAATTTACCCATTACACTAGGTTTTCATGCCACCTCATTGTCCACGTAAGCTGTCCACATATACTATAGTGATATGATTTTCTTACTACATCATTGTACTTTCAAAATTATTTTATTATAGCATCTACTAGTTCTTAATAAACACTGTATTTTTAATTTTAATATTTAAATATTTTACATGTTATTTAATAAATGTATTAAATGAATTAAAAAAATTCTAAATTATTCATTAATATATCAATATCAATAAAAATAGTAGAACACAATTTATCTCGCTAACATTTTTTAAAAAATGTGTTTTTTGAAAAAAAAGGAAAATAAGAATTGTTCTCTTTTACCAAAAAATATTATCTTTTAAAGAATATATTATATTTGTTCAAAAACTTTTTACTTGACGTATAAATATATTAAATTAATTAGACTTTTTNAAATTAATTAGACTTTTTTGAATTATTTATTAATAAATATTTTACTCTAAGAATATTTAATTTGAATGCAACTTAATAAGAAAAAGTAAAAAAATTAAATGTTTTTTTAGATCATAGCAATGAAAAATGAAAATCATTAATAATAATTTGAAATATATTTTTATTTTTATTTTAGTCAAGTCATAAAAATAATGTGGCATCCACATCACCTCATTAAAGCCACACAAGCAAAAAAGTCAAAWGGTTAACCGGTTTAAAAGGTAACAGGTTACMCATTGCTATTATGGGTAGATTTTTTAAAGTACAATGCCTTAATAAAAAAATAATTTAAAAGTACATTGATATAATAAAGAAAAACAAAAGTAGAATGTTATAATAGAAATTTTATGAAAGTAGATTGATATTTCATGAATTTAGCCCGTGAAATGAATGATGAAACCAGATGGACTTCTTGTAAGACTATGGGCCTTAACCTGTTATGGGCTGGAAAATTTAAGTCCAAAAACACAAAAAACAAAAGAATTATTAACTAAAATGGATCAAAACACTGGTTTTTAAAAAAAATCAAGAACACGAAAAAAAAAATTAAAATCACAGATTTTATCAAAACTTGAAATCAGAAGATCAGATCATAAATCTTTGTGAATAATGAAGATTCACAAAGCGATTCTGCACATTTTGATCCCGATTTTAACAAGAAAACACAAAATTTTAAAAAAAAATTTTGATCAAACTTAAGAAAAATTGAAGAACATTAAGAAAAATCCAGAAACTTTTCTTCAAAAATTCTTCAAAATATGAAGATTTCTTGCAAATCTGTTCTGATACCAATTGTATGTCCCAAAATAATTAATCTTCATGTAAATCCTTCAAAAACAATGGCAGATCTGAGATTTTGTTTCAAGAACACATAAGAAGGAGATAGAGAGAAAAAGTCAAGATCTAAAATCTGGTCAAACTCTCAATACCTATACTGATATTACAAATGAGCTCCCTTCCCAAAATTACAAAGACACCACCTTTTATATAGGGTCAAACTACAAGACAAAGTCAAAGTCAAACATCTCTAATAAAAGTCAAACACGATGACTTTTAAACAATTATAGACAATGTTAGGATCCAAGCGCTTACCACTATTTCAAAAGCAATTGCTGGTGGAGAAGACGCAACTTATTTCCTTATAGTGTAGCAGCCAGCGCCACGTTTCGATTTAGGAAGATACTGGTCAATGACCCAACAATCCCCCCCCCCCAGCATCTGCCAGCACTAACAAGATCTTCGCTAGAAGTCAATGGCTGCACAGCATGCCTTTCGCATCATTATGCACACCATGGGCTTCGAACCCGTGACCTGCTCTGATACCAATTGTTATTCCCAAAATCATATAAACATGATCAAGATCTTCAAGAAATAAGATGAAGAGAGAGTAGATCACCAAAAGTCTCTAGATTGATTGAGAGAGAAATTACAAGGCTAATTTCTGATTACAATTGCTAATGACTTGCTTAATGACAATTACAAAGGAAAATACTATTTATACTAAGGAAGAAATAAAACTACACTATTACAAAATATGTAAAGTATGGAGAACTTGAATACAACAATAAAGCTCATACTTGAACCCAACATACAATTTTATCTTTCAAGACGAATACAATTATACACTAATTTTCAGTCCTAACAATTTTCATAAGAACACGAAGAACATCAAAATTCATAAAACTCTCAAATCTTTACTGTCAATGATCAAATCATGAAGTTGAATGAATAACACTGATTCACGACTTAAAACCGTACACAATGATCACAATTTCAACAATTAATCATCCAAAAATGAAAGATTTGAGAGAAATTTATGAAAAACAAAGATAAACATTCAAGAACAAGATGAACTTCAAGAACAATATCATGAATTTCCAGAAAATTAAGCAACTCTTGATGATTTCTTCAATCAAATTTCCTGCAAACTTGCTCTAATACCAATTATAAGTCCCAAATATGATCAAATTTCCACTAATCTTCAAAATCGACAATGGCATAGATGGTTTTCAATTAAGAACATGTAGAAGAAGATAGAGAGAGAAAGTCAACAACCCAATCTTGGTCAAACTGATATTACGCATTCAGATTTTACAATTGAGTTCATACTAAAGATTACAAAGACTCGCCCTTTAAATAGGGTCAAACAAGACACAGGTAGTCAAAGTCAAAGTATCTAAGAAAAGTCAAACATGGTGACCTTTATACAATTATAAACAAAATTAATTTTCAAGACAAATACAATTTAATACTGAATTTCAGTCCTAACAAAGTTGAATGTATGCATATAATAAAATTGTATGCATGGGTATGTATGTATACATGCATGATGGATAAAATGAAATGCATATATGTTATTATATATCAATGAATGAATGTATAAAATGTGTATGCATGAGTATGTCTTATATGCATGTATGTGAGTAGGAGGAGTAGCCGACTTTCCTGTTAAGGAAAGTATAAATAGAAGATGAAGTTTTAAAATAAAACTCTTGGCCATTTTGAGAGCTAGAGAGTGATTTAAAAAGAGTGTGGTGACCGGATTGCTTATTGACTGGATTCATTTGCTAAAATTTTAAGCTGAGTAATTTGATTCATCATTTTTTGAAAAGTAATTTCTCTTGGTTTGAATTCTGATTTGTGTTATTAGCTATCACCTGTACTTGGTTATAAATCGGACACATGTTGTCCGGATTTGGTATAAATCGGACATAGTGTTATCCGATTTAGAGAAAATCGACCATAGTATTGGTCGGATTAATATGTTGATGAGATTATATCTTTGAAAAACGGATAAATGTTTTAAACGGAGAAGTAGGAATACGATCAAAGGTTGTTCTGATTAAATATAAACTGATTGATATATTGTTCGGTTTAGTCATAAATCGATCAAGGCCGTGAGCGGAATAATGTAATTCGATTAAGTGAAGATTGGATTTGAAAAGTGTTAGAAAAATGTTGTGTATGTAAATCGGACAAGCTTGAGGAATCCAAGTTTCTACGTAATCAAAAAGAGCTAAAAAATACAGACTTTATTCGGCAATCTCATCTGAAAGCTCAAGCTCAACTAAGAGTTCGCCTTCTTGCTGTGTCGTTCACGGATTTGTTGGTGTTGTCCGGATTTATAAATCGGACAAGTGAATTATGTTGTCCAATTTGTTACATTGGCCAAGACTTGACCGGAGATGAAGTCCAACCAAGTCTATGTTGACCAAAATTGTTAAAGTTGACCGGATTTGTACTTTGGGACCTGAATGGTGTATAAACATGTATTTATTGTAATTGAAGTATGTGTTACATGCAATGTGTGGTATGGGGTGTTACAGAAAGTGGTATCAGAGCCTGAGTTTAAGAGATTTAGGTATTTAACAGCATGATACCTAGACTTAAACTATTTCATTGCATGTTAGGGGTCCCGGACATAGTTAGCATGTAACATCTAGAAATTTAAAGAACCTCTTATTTTTATATTTTGGTCTTCCTTTAGTAAAATAAAAATAATAATAATAAAAAGAAAGGGGGGGGGTAGCTCAGCTATTATCTCTTATCCTACCTTGAAAAAAGGAAAAGGGGGGGGGGGTTAATCATCTTACCTTTGAGTCCTTAGCTTATGTCTAATAAAGAAATAGGAGGAAAGAAAGTGAAAAACAAAAGAAAAGGACAAAGCAGGAAATGGGGGAGGTTGAAGACAGAGAGTGTGGGTTTTTGAATGAAGAAAGGTTTGGCCTCAAAGAAACTAACCCTTGGGAGGGATCTTGCAACTACCGATGTTGACCCATAGCGTCGTCCAAAACCCACCTGCACCTCTAGCCGTGTCAGCCTACACTCCGGCCATTTTCGCACCTCAGAACAGCAGGCTGTTCTTTCAACTTCTTTGCCCGAACAGCCGGCACTGCTGTGCCTCGCCAAGCAGCAGGCAAGCAACTAGCAGGCCTTCGTCTCCTCACCAAGCCACGAACAGCAAGCAGAAACAGCAGCTTTGCTGTGCGGTTCCTTCTGTTCCCTCGCCCAAGCAGGCGCTGCCTGCGTGTTCGTCGCTTCCTCAGACCACCAGCAGCAGCCACAGGCGCTACCTGCGTATTCTTCGCTCCCTCAGACCTGTACCAGCAGCGGCACTGTGAAGACAGCAGCCTAGTTGTCTTCGTCTTTCTTCTCGCAGCAACAGCAGACGAGGTTGTGCTGTTACTGAGATGCTCCGCCAAACAGGCCCTGCTGTTATGTTTTCGTCGCAGTCCGCCAAACAGCAAACACCAAGCCTTGCTGTGTTTTTCCTCGATCACTTTACCGGGCAGCAGTAGCTGATGTGCTTGCCAAGCATCAAACATCAACCTTAGCTGCGTTTTCCTGCGCCTTTTCGACCAAACAGCAGCAACAGAAGCTGCTGTATCGAGCTGCTGTGTTGCCCACCCTGCGTTGTGAGTTCATTATATCCCTTTATGAAATGACATACATGATGATGTGAATATGTTAACCTAGCCTATAGTTTAATTCTATGATCTTACCGGTTGGGATGAAAAAGGTTATTCTAGGTCTAAATGGAATTGAGATTTAGAAAAATGGTTACGATCGCTTGGAAAAATGCTTAATTTATGGCACTTTATACTAGAGGACCCTTGCACTCTTACGTTTTATATCTAATGATCGTTCATGGTAGTAGAGGAATACTTCTCTAATGGTGGACTCACGCATAATCTTGATGTTGGAACAATGTTATATATGTCTAACGTTAGTTATTCAAGTATTTGATCAGAATGTGGTAAATCTATGAATTCGGAAGTTGTTTTGTTTATTGTTGCGTGAGGGATGGTGTAAGTTGGCGATAGGCATTGTGATTATTATGTAATCTCCAAATCATCCTCTCACTACCACTCAGAAATAGGCATTGCGATTATTGTGTAATTTCCGAGATAAAGAGCTTAAGATCACGGCTGACTACATGACTGGTTTAGGTTGATGTCGATGGTATTAAACCTGTAAGTGATGCTCTATAACGTTGATTTACGACTTACTTTGTGTCCGTCATAATCAACGATAAATCGGGTCTTCCCCGTCATCCTCGGATGTTTTGGCTCCACCGTGTGATATTTTGAATTAGCTGTTTTCTTTTAGTGTTTAAATTTATGTCATCTATATATACAGGCTTCTTAGTTACCGTTACGTTATTAATGGAACTCACTAGGCGTAAGCCTAACACTTCTTTTGATATGGCTTGTATATCAGGTTCCTTTAGCGGCGGGGCTCAAAAGGGTTGAGAGGAGCGTTGGTTCGTGAAAGGCTCTTTTGTAGTTATACCCTATGTTACTTTTGAGCATTATGTTTTCATGTTACGATATTTTTGGAGATTGATAAAAACACCCGCCTTTAATCTAGATATAGAATAGTCTAGATTAGTAGATTGTTATTTATCTTCTCAGTAATTGTAAATGCTTTACTATTACCCTTTGTTGGGTGAATTTTAATTCTAGATCCGGGTTCTCGTTAAATATTTTCAGTTTAATTTAACTCTTCTTTTTAGGGTGTTACAGTTGGTATCAGAGCACTAGTTTAAGTGAACTAGGTGAGGAACTAAGACGCCTAGACTTAAGCTGAGATTGTAAGCATTAATTCGTAAGCTATGGGTAGAGACTTTTAAGATAGGAAAGCTTTAGAGTCAATGGAGATGCGTAATTCATAAAATTGTTGCGATGGTGCTGAGGATCATTATGTATAACCTATTCAAAATTCCACTTAGCTAATGCTATTTTGAGTAAGTTGCTGCATGAGCATGCTTGGACGCACTGTTATTACAAAATTATGATTGTGTCGATACTGTATTATGTTAGTTTTATATATACATATACTCTTCCCATTCTAACTCTCTATTACTCTCTTGTACAAGCAGACTTTATGGTGAATACTCGGAGTAGACGGGATACCTCACCAAAAGGTCATGCGGTGACAGAATCAACCGCGGATTAACCGCCACGAATTACGATCGCGAGGGTTCATCCTAGACAAAATATCTTGGGCGGTGGAGTTGACCACGTTCCCCAGGTCGACCTTGCCACCACTAACCCCGTAATGGAAGAAGGAACCTCATAATCAAGGTTGATGGGCACAATGATGAACGCCATGAACAGAGCTATGGCCCAACAACTGGAATTCTTTATGAAGTTATTGGAGGATAGAGATGCTAACAACTGTAAGCATGAAGCGGTTGCCAAAAACGTGACAATTGTGGGATCAGGGGGCACCGAAAATGAAATTCCAACCCAGGAATTAGCAACAATTGATGCAAGACAAGTGGGAAAGGTCTTCTCCTACAAGACGTTTCTAAGTTGCAAACCACCAGAGTTTGTAGGGTCAGATGATCCCGTGGCATGTATGAACTGGCTGCGAGAGATCGAGCAAGCCTTCCGGGCTTGTGACTGCGATGAGGGACAAAAGGCGAAATTTGGCTCCCAAATGCTAAGGGGTGTAGCCCTTACGTGGTGGAACATTGTCATATCGACCGTAGAGGTTACGGAATTAGCCAAGATGAGTTGGGCCACGTTTAAGGAAAAAGGTGTTGGAGGAATATTGCAATGAGCAGGAGATAGACCGCATCGAAGAAGAGTTCCGAACCCTAAAGAAGGGAAACTTGTCGGTGAGGGACTACACACGACTCTTCATGGAAAAACTAAATTTGGTGGGGCATGTGGCCCCAATGAAGAAAGAAAAAATGAAGGCTTATTTAAAAGGGTTGCCCCAAAACATGATGGTAATGGTCAGGAATTCCAAAGCCTCCACCCTTAGAGAGGCAATCGAAGGGGCAAAGATCATGGAGTCAGTGTACAACAAAGGGAGAGAAGAGAAAGCGGCTAGCAGTGAAAAAAGGAAGTGGGAAGGTCATCATGCACCTTCCAAGAGACCAAACCATCTCAACAACAACCGTGGAGTTTATCCTAGACAAGAGGCCAAGTGGTGTCCCAAATGTCGCAGTAAACATCTCGGCCCGTGCACCACCAACCCTACTCCTGTAAAGTGCTTTAAGTGCGGAAAGACAGGCCACACACGAAATGATTGTCCAATCAAAGGACCCATCTGTTTTGGATGCGGAGAGCCGGGTCATTTCAAGAATGATTGCCTGAAGTTAAAGGCGGGAGGGAGTTAGGGAAGAAAAGAAAATACATCGAAAGCAGCCGGCCGAGCTTTCCAGATGACTGCTGAAGAAGCTAAGGCATCAACGGATGTAGTGTCGGGTATGTTCCTTGTTAACTCCGTACCTGCGCACGTACTTTTTGATTCAGGTGCTTCATGTTCCTTTGTGTCCACTACGTTCCATCAACTTTTGCATACGCCCCCTAGTGTACTAGAAGATACTTTGATCATAGAGATAGCAAATGGTAGTCAAGTTCTGGTGCGTGAGATTGTTAGGAATTGCGTGTTGGGAATTGAGGGAAAGAAATTTTGGGTAGATCTCATACCCATGGCTATAGGCGGATTTGATGTCATAATTGGGATGGATTGGTTAGCAGGGAACCAAGCGGAGATCTTATGCTCTAAAAAGTTGATCTGAATCCCTTTGCCGGACGAGGACGCAATGCTAGTTTACGGAGAAGGAAGGAAAAGTAATGTAGTACTCTTATCCAATGCTAAGGCCCGTAAGTGTCTAGCTAAAGGATGCTCCTCGTTCATTACATATATGTTAGATACCAAACCAGTTAAAAGAAGAATGGAAGATGTGAAGGTGGTTAATGAATTCCCCGACGTATTCCCTGAAGACTTACCCGGATTACCACCCGTTAGACAAGTGAAGTTCCGAATTGACCTTGTTCCGGGAACCGCTCCTATTGCTAGAGCCCCATACCGTCTGGCGCCATCCGAAATGCAAGAGTTGATGTCACAATTGCAAGACCTTCTTGAGAAAGGATTTGTTAGACCGAGTTCGTCACCGTGGGGAGCCCCAGTCTTATTTGTAAAGAAGAAGGACGGCACCATGCGGATGTGTATTGATTACAGAGAACTCAATAAGGCAACCGTGAAGAACAAATATCCTCTTCCTATAATCGACGATCTTTTTGATCAACTTCAAGGAGCATGTTGTTTCTCAAAGATCGACCTTCGTTCGGGGTATCACCAGGTGCGAGTAAGGGAAGATGATGTGATTAAAACTGCTTTTAGAACTCGTTACGGGCACTATGAATTCTTGGTCATGCCTTTCGGTTTGCCAAATGCACCAGCAGTATTCATGGACTTGATGAACCGAGTGTGCCGACCATTTATTGATAAGTCAGTGATAGTGTTCATTGATGACATACTCATCTATTCCAAGGACAAGTCGGATCATGAACAACACCTTCGCGAAGTTCTCGAAGTGTTAAGAAAATAGAAATTGTATGCAAAATTCTCCAAGTGCGACTTTTGGCTAAAAGAGGTCCAATTCTTGGGTCACGTTGTCACTCGAGACGGGGTGAAGGTGGACCCATCCAAAATTGAGGCAATGATGAACTGGGAACCACCAAAGAGTCCATCAGAGATTCGAAGTTTCTTGGGTTTGGCGGATTATTACAGAAGATTTATCCAAGACTTCTCCAAGGTCGCTTTTTCCTTAACGGCATTGACTAGGAAGAATGCGAAGTTTATCTGGACAGAGAAGCAAGAAAATGCTTTTATAACTCTCCAAAGGAAACTATGTGAAGCCCCGATTCTCTCTTTGCCAGAAGGATCCGAAGATTTTGTAGTCTTCAGCG
Source organism: Cynara cardunculus var. scolymus (assembly GCF_001531365.2). NCBI lineage: Eukaryota > Viridiplantae > Streptophyta > Magnoliopsida > Asterales > Asteraceae > Cynara > Cynara cardunculus. Next base: position 29,217,175 of record NC_037539.1, read on the forward strand.
ACGCTTCGAAAATGGGGTTGGGTTGCATCTTAATGCAAAGAGGAAGGGTGATAGCATACGCATCGAGGCAACTCAAAAACCACGAGAAGAATTATCCCACCCACGAGTTGGAGCTAGCAGCAGTGGTGTTCACCTTAAAGCTTTGGCGGCATTACCTCTATGGTACTAAGTGCACGCTTTTCACTGATCACAAAAGTTTGAAGTATATTTTCGATCAGAAAGAACTAAACATGAGGCAATGACGTTGGCTCGAACTACTCAAGGACTACGATTGTGAGTTGCTGTACCACCCGGGTAAGGCGAATGTAGTGGCGGATGCTTTGAGCCAAAAGGAGTACGGTAGTGGAACGAAAGTCGTGCTTACCAGGATTGATGTAATGTCCAGTCTGATCGATCGGATCAAGGTGGCACAGTCTGAAGCGCTTTTGGAGAAAAACCTCAAGAGCGATGTTATGGTGAAACAACACATACTTCTTACGGAGGATGGTCGTGGTTTGAAGTTGTTTCAAGGTCGTATATGGGTACCTGAGGTTGGGGGAAATCGTGAACTGTTACTAGAAGATGCGCACAAGTCTAAATACTCCATTCACCTGGGTAGCACCAAGATGTACCGAGAATTTGAAATTAACATATTGGTGGCCTATTGTGAAGCTGGATGTGGCTCGTTACGTAGAGAGGTGCGTGACATGTTTGCAAGTGAAAGCAGAGCACCAACGACCTTATGGTAGCCTCTAATCCTTGGAGATTCCCAAATGGAAGTGGGAACATATTACGATGGACTTCGTGACCAAACTGCCGAAGACCTTAAGAAACCATGATACAATTTGGGTAGTGGTTGATCGGCTTACAAAGAGCGTCACTTCTTAGCAATGCGTGAAACGTTGCACATGGAGAAGCTTACCAAGTTATACATCGACGAAGTAGTCTCAAGACACAGTATACCGTTGTCAATAGTATCGGATCGAGATAGCCGATTCACATCCCATTTCTGGAGCGGCTTACAGAAAGAGTTGGGAACGAGGGTGAAGTTGAGTATAACTTACCATCCTCAAACCGATGGTCAAAGCGAGCGAACCATTCAAACCCTTGAAGACATGCTTACATCATGTGTTATAGATTTTGGCGGGAATTGGGATTCTCACCTACCCCTGGTGGAGTTTGCCTATAACAATAGTTATCATTCCAGCATAGGGATGGAACCTTTCGAGGCGTTGTACGGACGAAATGTAGAACTCCAGTGTGTTGGCTAGAAGCGGGTGAGAAACAGTTTGCTGGTCCCGAGATTGTTCAAGAAACGGCCGATAAGGTGAAGTGTATTCGGGAACGCTTAAAGGCGGCTCAAGATCGACAAAAGAGTTATGCAGACAAGAGGAGCCGACCTATGGAATTCCAAGTGGGCGACAGTGTAATGCTAAAGGTGTCCCCTTGGAAAGGCATTATCCGTTTCGGAAAGCGCAGAAAGCTAAGTACCCGATTCCTTAGACCGTTTAAAGTCCTGGCTAGGGTATGACTCCAAGCTTACAGATTAGAATTACCACCTGAGATGGCCGGAATCCACAACACATTTCATGTGTGTTACCTACGTAAGTGTTTGGCCAAAGAAGAAAGTGCAATACCACTTACGAAAATTCGTGTGGACGAGGACAACCGATGTGTTGAAGAACCGGAAGCCATCTTGGAAAGAAAGACCAAGGTGCTGAGGCACAAAGAGGTTGTTTTCGTTAAAGTTCAATGAAAACATCATCGAGGATCTAACGTAACATGGGAAGCAGAAGAAGACTTGAAGAGGCGTTACCCCCACCTTTTCTCTCGAACTTAAATTTCGAGGGTGAAATTTATCCCAAGGAGGGGAGGATTGTAACATCTAAAATTTAAGGAACCTCTTATTTTTATATTTTGGTCTTCCTTTAGTAAAATAAAAATAAAAATAATAAAAAAAGGGGGGGGGTAGCTCAGCTATTATCTCTTATCCGACCTTGTAGACTCTCCATATCTTGAAAAAAGAAAAAAGAGGGGGGGGGGGGTTAATCCTCTTACCTTTGAGTCCTTAGCTTATGTCTAATAAAGAAATAGGAGGAAGGAAAGTGAAAAACAAAACAAAAGGACAAAGCAGGAAATGGGGGAGGTTGAAGACAGAGAGTAGCACCCGTGGGTTTTTAAATGAAGAAAGGTTTGGCCTCAAAGAAAATAACCCTTGGGAGGGATCTTGCAACTACCGGTGTTGATCCATAGTGCCGTCCAAAACCCACCTGCACCTCTAGCCGTGTCCGCCTACACTCCGGCCATTTTCGCACCTCAGAACAGCAGGCTGTTCTTTCGACTTCTTTGCCCGAACAGCCGGTACTGCTATGCCTCGCCAAGCAGCAGGCAAGCAACTAGCAGGCCTTCGTCTCCT
>NC_037539.1:29220358-29237581 GCF_001531365.2 Cynara cardunculus var. scolymus
GGGATGGTGTAAGTTGGCGATAGGCATTGTGATTATTATGTAATCTCCAAATCATCCTCTCACTACCACTCGGAAATAGGCATTGCGATTATTGTGTAATTTCCGAGATAAAGAGCTTAAGATCACGGCCGACTACACGACTGATTTAGGTTGATGTAGATGGTATTAAACCTGTAAGTGATGATGTATAACGTTGATTTACAACTTACTTTGTGTCCGTCATAATCAACGGTAAATCGGGTCTTCCCCGTCGTTCTCGGATGTTTTGGCTCCTCCGTGTAATAATTTGAATTAGCTGTTTTCTTTTAGTGTTTAAATTTATGTCATCTATATATACAGGCTTCTTAGTTACCATTACGTTATTAATGGAAGTCACTAGGCGTAAGCCTAACACTTCTTTTGATATGGCTTGTATATCAGGTTCCTTTAGCGGCGGGGCTCAAAAGGGTTGAGAGGAACATTGGTTCGTGAAAGGCTCTTTTGTAGTTATAGCCTTTGTTACTTTTGAGCATTGTGTTTTGATGTTACGATATTTTTGGAGATTGATAAAAACACTCGCCTTTAATCTAGATATAGAATAGTCTAGATTAGTAGGTTGTTATTTATCTTCTCAGTAGCTGAATTGTAAACGCTTTACTATTACCCTTTGTTGGGTGAATTTTAATTCTAGATCCAGGTTCTCGTTAAATATTTTCGGTTTAATTTAACTCTTCTTTTTAGGGTGTTACATAGCACCACTGGATATAAATATGATGAGTTAAAAGAACAGTGTGTAAGGTAAATTTTAATTACATCTGGCCAATGTAATTATGAATTTACAGGTACATATCTGGACTTGAATACTTCATTATATTTGGGAATGTGAATACGTGATCATTAACATTGAAATCTGTAGATGTCTAGCTAAACGTGGAGATCTGAGAGAATTGCTCATCATGAGTCTGAGAAAAGAGAGGATGCACCCGTTAATCTAACAAGTACTTTTGGAAATAGAGGTCGGGGAAGAACAAGGGGAAGAGGCAGAGGAAGGAGCCAGATACAGGGAAGGGGTCAGGCTGAAATTCATTTTGAACATGAAGAATCTCATTCTGGGAATGTTCAGGCATAACAGGTACCACACCCAGAATACATAACAAGAGACATGTTGGCAGAGGAAATGGAAAAGTTAAGAGAAACCTTGACATCTATTATGGGAATACCGACAAGGGTTGAAACAGAAAGAGTGGAAGTGTATCCCTCTATTACAATTGTTCACAACAAGGAAGGAGACATCAAGATGTTTTTGACTTGTAAACCGCCATCTTTCTCTGGGGAAAGAGATCCAGCTAAGGTTATGTGCTCGATCAAGGAGATTGATCTGTGTTTAACACCATTAGGTGTCTAGAAGCAAATAAAGTTTGATTTGTTGTATCTGTATTGAAATCCAATGCTTTGTTTTGGTGGGAAGTAGAGTCTTTAGTCAGGACAGATGTCTTACAAACACTATCTTAGGCAGAATTTGTAAATCGATTCAAAGATCAATTCTGTCCCAAGACGGATGTATGACAAATGGAAGAAGATTTTCTGAAGTTGTAATAGGGTAATGGAACTATTCGGGAGTACACTGTAAAGTTCATTGAGTATTCCTGGCTTGCTAAACATTACATCTCGTCAGAATCCAGGAAGGTGGAAAGGTATATTTGGGGTTTAAAACCTTCGATCCGTGAATTTGTGATCGTTATGAACCACACTACCTTTTCATTAACTGTGGATGCGGCAGAAGTTACTGAGCAAAATAAGAACCGGCAGATAGAGGGTAAGATTGTTGACACAAGAAAATGGAAAGGACCTTCGTCTAATTGTTAAGGGTCAAAATCAGTAAAATATGATAATAGAACTGAACAGGAGGTCGGCAAGAAATTATGTGCTCAGTGTCGACAGGTTCATCAAGGGGACTGTAAAGCAGACCCGAGAAAATGTTATAAATGTGACGAGGCAGGTCAATTGTCAAGAAGTTGCCCAGCCAATAGAAGATGTTTTAATTGTAATTCTCCATATCATATTCGACCCAACTGTCCGTTGTGGAGAACTCCATAGTTAACTATGGGAGTAATGTATTGGGTACTCGGGGGAGACCTAATGTATCCAGAGGAGGGCAAGGAGGGGCATGGGGTCGGTCCTTCCAGATGACAAAGAACGAGGGAGAGGCTGCACCAGATGTAGTAACATGTACCTTTCTTCTGAATTCTATACGTGGTAAGGTGTTGTTTGATTCTGGTGCAAAATTTTCATTTGTATCACCATCATTTGATCAATTTGCATGTTTGAATTATGTGCTTACTGCTAATAATCAGGAATTTGTTACTAGTGTATTCAATAACTGAGTTATTGTTATTGAGGGGTGTGAGCTACCAATTCAGTTGTTCCCAATGCCGATGAAAGAGTTTGATGTAATAGTAGTAGGTATGGATTGGTTGGCAGAACATCAGGCCAAAATTGTTTGTAATAAGAAAATGATCAGAATCATTATGCCAGACAGAGGGTCAGTTGTTATCTACGGAGATCTCCAGAATCATCACACTAGCCTTTTGTCTGTATTGAAAGCTCGAAAAATATATTCGAAAGAAGTGTCAGGGATGTTTGGCACATATTATTGATGCAAAGAAAGAGAAAGGAAAGCAGGAATTGATTCCAATTGTTAATGAATTGCCCGAAGTCTTTCCAGAAGACTTGTCTGGTTTACCACCAGACAGAGTTATTGAATTTAAAATTGATCTCTTACTTGGGGAAGCACTAGTAGCCAAGGCGCCGTACCGATTGGATCCATCAGAATTGAAAGAACTGATTACTCAGTTGAAGGATCTGCATGATAAAGGATTCATTCGACCTAGCACTTCGCCCTGGGGTGCTCTGGTCCTTTTTGTTAAGAAGAAAGATAGATCCATACGGATGTGTGTAGATTATCGAGAATTGAACAAGTTGACAATCAAGAATAAATATACTTTGCCAAGGATTGATGACTTGTTTGATCAACTTGTGGGGGCAAGCTATTTCTCAAAGATTCATTTAAGATAAGGGTATCATTAGCTCAAGGTCAGGGAAGAAGACATTGCTACAATAGCTTTCCATACTAGGTACGACCATCATGAATTCTTAGTTATGTCATTTGGTCTAACTAATGTGCCCGCAGCCTTTATGGATTTAATGAATAGGGTATGTAAAGAATATCTTGATAAATTTGTTATTGTATTTATCGACAATATTCTTATATACTCTAAAACTGAAGAGAAGCACACATAACACCTCTACTTGATACTTGAACTTCTGAAAAGAGAAAAATTGTATGCAAAGTTGTCCAAGTGTGAATTTTGGCTAAGGAAAGTTCAGTTCTTGGGTCATGTCATTTCAGAAGCAGGGGTGAAGGTAGATACAGCAAAGATATAAGCAGTTGAAAAGTGGGAGGCCCCAAAGACTCCTTCTAAAATCCGAAGCTTTTTTGGGATTGGCAGACTATAATCGCAAATTTATTCAAGACTTTTCTAAAATAGTCGTGCCATTGACCAAACTGACTCGGAAGAATGTTAAGTTTCAGTGGGAGGAAGAACAGCAAAAAGCCTTCCAACTGTTGAAAGATCATCTCTGCAGTGCCCCGGTGTTAACTCTACCAGACGGATTAGAAGATTTTGTAGTATACAGTGATGACTCGAAACTAGGACTGGGTTGTGTACTGATGCAAAGAGGAAAGGTAATTTCTTATGCATCAAGGCAACTGAAAGATTATGAGAAGCAGTATCCAACTCATGACATGGAATTGGCAGTAGTGGTGTTTGCTTTGAAAATATGGAGGCATTATCTTATGGGAACAAAGTGCTAGGTCTAAACTGATCATAAAAGTCTATAGAATTTATTCAACCAGAAAAAACTGAATATGTGGCAGCATCGATAGATTGAACTTGTTAATGATTATGATTGTGAAATCCTCTACCACCCAAGAAAATCCAATGTGGTAGCCTACGCTTTAATTAGAAAAGAAAGAAGTGGACCTATAAAGACCATGGCAATGAGAATAAATCTAGTCCCTGATACTCATAAAGAAATTTTGAGATGTCAGAAAGAAGCTATGAAAGAAAATCTTATCAAGTCAGAAAGATTGGGTAAGATAATTTCGACTTTGTAACCGAATGTTGAAGGAATTATGTGCTTTCAAGGACGAATTTGGGTATCGTGTGTTGGGGATATCCGGAATGTTATTTTGAATGAAAGCCATAAGCCCCGTTACTCTATACATCCAGGTACCAATAAGATGTATAGAGATCTGAAACCTTTTTATTGATGGCCCGGATTAAAGAAAGATATAGCTAGGTATGTGGAACAATGTATAACGTGTCCACAAGTTAAGATCGAGCATCAGAAGCCTTATGGAAATCTTCAATCATTGGAGATTTCTATATGGAAATGGGATCACATTACAATGGATTTTGTTATGRAGTTACCTCGAACTCCAAAGGGGTATGACGCAATCTGGGTAATTGTTTATCGCTTATCTAAATCTATGCATTTTCTACCTATAAGAGACGGTTACTCTTTAGAAAAGTTGACACATATTTATATCAAAGAAATTGTAACTAGTGTAACAACCCCCAAATCCATACATTACATATAACACATATTTCATACATAGAATACCTATTTTCCCCACGAAAGTCCATAATACAAGAGTCTATAACGTGAAATACATAACTCAAAAATTCCAAAAGTACATGCTCTTGTATTCTAGTATTTATATTCCAAAACAAGACTAGTCAAGATCTTCATACAACTAAGCACGTAGGGAAGTAATTCACATAATGCTCTTTCCCTTAATATCATTACCTGCACACATATTTTTAAAAACACAAAATAAGGGTTAGACATGAATGTCTAGTGAGGTTTCCTTTTATGTAATGAGGGTGAAGATCACCAAAACATTTATTTCAATAATTTATCTCATATAGCAAAGACTATAAATCACATTCTGACTTGGTCCATCGGGATTCTGGTTACAAACTCTACTTAGAATATATTTCAATAAACAGAGCCAGAGCCCCTCTGGTCCTTCTACCAGAGCTTTTATTCCCTCGTCCAGAGCCTCTGGCTGTACTAACCAGAGCCTCTGGCTCATATAATATTCTTAAGTTTAAGCTTCCAATCAATAAACCTTTTTCATAAAAAGAATAGTGATGCAAAGTTCTTACTCGACCAGAGCCTTTGGTTGTACTAACTAGAGCTTCTGGTTCAAAAGTTATGACCAACCAATGCCTCTGGTTCGACGTGTGAGTCGACCAAAGCCCCTCTGGTCTGTCTTTCATAGAAAATACTAAGTATAAAATCCTTTTTCTTAAAACCTCTTTAAAATATGTTTTTGACACAGAAGCTCTTATTAATAGATACAGAGCTTCTGGTCCAAATAGTACGTTTAGTAAAACCTGTACATTCCTTAATATATATCAAGAACCCTTTGGTTCGATAGAGAAGACCAACCAGAGTTCTTTTGGTTCCTCATAAAAATGAACATTCTGTTCCAAATGCTTTTAACCAAAATTAATGACCATAGGTCATATTTTCCCATAACCATAACATCAATACTACTATTTCCAATAAAAACAACATCTCTGAATCCTCAAATCACCAAGAAGAGAGAACTCAAGTCTGTCGTAATCTTATTAGATATAATAGCAAGAGTTATACCATGCATACACACACAACGACCATCCTTATTACATCCATAAATCCCTTGTTTATAGCAATAGCTATCCAACGCACACAACGACCATCCTTATTTCCCTTGAAATTCATATGAACTATTTCATCCAATGACAGGCTGCAGACCTTTCTGTCAGAGTGAACCTCGTTCATAGTTTTTATCCAAACCATATTCTCAACATACGTTTATATTCAAACCTTTCAAATCATAAGAACACTCTGTTCTAGATCAAATTGCTCAACTTATCTAGTTCTTCCCAAATAGGGCATGAATTTAAAACTGTTTCTAAAGAACAGTTTCTGTTTATTCTTTCCAAAACAGGTTCTAATCTTTGAACCATAAAACATTTCTTTCAAAACTGTTTAAAAATAATGTTTACCAGATTCTTTCTAAATCTCAATCATCTATAAATATTGTAGGATTGAACAACAGATTATAAACTTACGATTATAATAACAGGTTAATAAAACTCACAGTTTATAATCGACGGTAGTTTAAAAACACACCTTGAAACCACAGATTCTGCAGGTTTTAATCACACAAGGCTTTCTTTCAATCGCACCAGGATTCTTTCTTAAGAATACTCTACCACCTTTTCTCTGTTTCTTTCTAAAAGTAAAAATAGAAAGGATTTCCTAATGATTTTATCTTTTCCCTTTCTTTTATACTCAAAAATCAAGGCAGTGAAAGCTTTTATCCAATAAAACCATTTTGGGCGGTGGAAAGATAATGTTTTATAATCAATCTTTCTTAACCATGAAGATTTGAATTATATAATAATATTCCCACATATTATATTTATCATATAATCGCTTATAAAATTTTCCACATATGCATGCATAATATCAAATTACCACACACATGTGCACATAATTTATGCATTTATATTTAAGATAACATGCATGCTATCACGTAATTCACATAATAAACACATAGGATTACCTTGACTAGGTTTGTAGAAAACCCGGTTATAACAACTAGGCACGGTGTTCCACTATCTATCATCTCTGATAGAGATAGTCGCTTCACCTCAAAGTTTTGGGGAAGTTTATAAAAAGCTCTGGGATCTGAAATTCGATTAAGTACAACATATCATCCGTAAACTAACGGGCAAAGTGAAAGAACCATCCAGACTCTCAAAGACATGTTGAGAATTTGTGTCATTGACTTCGGGGGATCGTGGGAGAATCATTTACCACTGATAGAGTTTGCTTATAATAACAGTTACCACTCCAGCATCCAAGTGGCACCGTATGAGGTATTCTATGGATGTAAATGTCGAACGTCGTTGTGTTGGAACGAGGTAGGTGAGATGCAGTTGACGGGTCCCGAAATTGTTCAAGAAACTTCCGAAAAGATTGAACAGATCCGTGAAAGAATCAAAACAGCACAAGACCTCTAGAAAAGTTATGCCGATAATCGTCGAAAGTCGATTGAATTTTGTGTGGGCGATTTTGTGATGTTGAAAGTTTCTCCACGGAAAGGTGTTATCATATTCAGAAAGAAAGGTAAGCTCAGTCTGAGGTATGTTGGGTCATTCAGAATTTGTAAACGAATTGGGCCAATGGCTTATCAGGTAGAACTACCAAAAGAGCTTAGTCTGATCCATAACACTTTTCATGTATCGAACTTACGGAAATGCTTAGCTGATCCGAGTTTGGCCGTGCCGCTTCCAGAAGTTAAGCTGCACAGTTAACTGAACTTTGTGAAAAAACCAGAAGCTGTGATTGACCGAAAGATCAGGATGTTGAGAAACAAAGAAATCAGTTTGGTTAAAGTACAGTGGCAGTATCATAAGGATCAGAGGCAACTTGGGAACTAGAATCGAAAATGAGAACGGAGTATCCGTGGCTCTTTGATTAAAGGAATTCCGGGACGAAATTCTTTTGAGGGGTGGATAATGTGATAATCGAGTCTTGGTTATCACCTGAGGTAACTAATATGTGATTATTTATTATATGTTTACGTGACATCATGATAAATTGGTATATTTGATCATGCGAGTATGTGATTGTATGCATAATGTGAGTATGCATAACTAAGAATAAAGTTGAATGTATGCATGTAATAAAATTGTATGCATGGGTATGTATGTATGCATGCATGATGGATAAAATGAAATGCATATATGTTATTATATATGCATGAATGAATGTATAAAATGTGTATGCATGAGTATGTCTGAAATGCATGTATGTGAGTAGGAGCAGTAGCCGACTTTCCTGTTAAGAAAGTATAAATAGAAGATGAAGTTTTAAAATAAAATTCTTGGCCATAAACCGATCAAGGCCGTGAGTGGATTAATGTAATCCGATTAAGTGAAGATTGGATTTGAAAAGTGTTAGAAATGAAGACATGATGACTAGGACGATCCTCATCACCATGAGGGGAAGATCAAAAGACAAAAAGTGGTTGAGTCTTCGAGAGCTCAAGGGTGGAGATAGAAGATAATGAAGATTCTAGTGAGCATAATGCCAATCATTCTGGTGAAAGATTAATAGGAATGGAGATGACAGTTTTTACAGACCCAGATATCGAGCCAATGGTTGAAAAGATAGAGGTCTCCACAGTAGAAACAAGGATGTTACTGTGTCTGTCAGCAAATGCTGGATATCATGATGTATTTACAAATGAAGTTGGTGGAGTTCAAGACTATAACGTTGAATCTGAAGGTGAAGCTGGTGATTCAGATGAACTGTTATTTGACTTTGAAGCAGACATGAATGATGAAGAATCAAGCATTCTATTTCAGTTCGAGCCGAAAGAAGATCCTAAACCAGTTTTTGTAGAACCACAAAGTGTTCCTTGTACATCTTTGGTGCCTCAAACTTCAAATGTAAAACCTCCAAGAAGATATGTACCTTTTATTGAGAAAATTCAAACTTCAGGGTGGGACAAATCTAGAATTCGGGAACCTTATCTTGAAGACTTGTACACTGACATTTTTGTTCGTCACCGAAAAACTTTAAGTATTGATAAAGTATTGGTATTCGTAAAGAAATCATTGAATACCATAAATAATACAAATACTTCCTCCAAGCCAAACGTCAAACCATTCATTTTGTATGAACAAAGCACTAGATTGTCTCAATAAAGAAGGTGGAAGACATAAATCTTGGAAAAATGTGGTATCCAATTTTCTACATCACCAGAAAATATGGTAACGAATGGTACTTTAGTTAAGCTAATTTTCCTAATCTGTACTTAGAATGCTTAGAGTTTATATATCAAGATATCGGTAACCAGAATATCAGGTTGGAAAGAGTCGTCAGAGCAACTGAAGCTATCAAAAGGTTTCTCAAATGTCAGAGAAAACTGTCTTCAGTCATAGATGTTCAGATGGTCTATGAAAGTAACCAATAGAAGGTTAATCTGAAAGTGCTAAATCAAGATTTACAAGACATTGATGGTTATCCTCTGTATATGATTCTTGAAGATCTAGAGTTTAGTGTGATTTATGAAAACTCTGAGGATGCTAAAAGGTTTCTGAGGTTCGGTGAGTTAAACTGCACAGTGATAGAACAATCAGTTATTAGGAAGTAGCTTGAATTGAAGAAAGCCCAAGATGACAAAGTGTCAGGGTCTAACAGGTTGAAAATAAGAGAAAGGTTCTTACTTCTTAATGTTTTGGACTTATTTGATGAAAAGATTCAGTATATAAATGATATTAGAAGGTTTGAGACGCATTTGGGATTTAGATGTTCAAGAGTTTCTAATTCTAAAGCTTGAATACAAAGGAGGGTAATGTTAGGTTCAATGCTTTGTGCTAAAAGTTGTATTCAAGATTTTTATTCCTTTGTACTTTCCTTATATAAATAAGTTGCTAGCTTTAGTTTCTAGAGTAACTTTTGGAACATTTTGTAAGCATTGTAATCGTACCTGGATTGTAATCTTGGAAGCTTTTGGAATACAAGAAATCTTTAAAGATATATTCTTTTCTACTCAATTTTTCCATTGATGAATTCTTATACCTTGATGTTCATATGATCAATTGATTAAATCTAGGATTATCAGAGAAAGAAGACCCAAGTGTACCTGGAATTCTCGTGAACAATAATGAGTGTATATTTCTTTCCAGCTATAGATTACACGTTGACTGGACCAAATAAATCCAAGTGCAATAGCTGAAGAGGAGAAGTCACTGAAGAGACTTGCTTATATTTTTAGCTAGCCTTTGTCTGCTTTCCTTTTTTGCATGTTGAGGAAAGAGATTCCTTTGCAAAGGAGTGTTGAGGAAGGCCAGTGACAAGAACCTTTGGAGACAGCTCATTCAGCATCTTAAAGTTGAGATGAAAGAGCCATTGGTGCCATAGCCAGGTGATATATAAAGAGGTTTAGAGAGAAAACAACTATTCTCAGTGAAGGGAGAATCCGTGTTGATGGCATACACATTTTCTAGACGAGAACCTGTAAGAGCAAGGTTGTCATCTTTGTCAAAGACATAACATGAGTTCTTAAGAAATTTCATTGTGAAATCTTTATCACACAGCTGACTGATGCTGAGAAGATTGTGCTTCAATCCTTCAACATATGTAACACATCTGAAGGTGGTTGCACCGTTGGTTAATAAACAAAAACCCTTAGTATATCCTTTTCCATTTCCTCCAAAGGTTATAGAAGGGTCTCTTACATCCTTGTAAACAATGAGCAGTGATTTGTCTCCAGTTATATGTCTTGAACATCCACTATCAAGATACCAAATGCCTTTGACTTTCTACAAAAGAAAACAAAATAAGACTACTTTGGTACCCATTTCTAAATAGGTCTAGCTGAATTAGAGGCAACATCTACTGACGTTGAAGACTCATGGTCAACAGATGTCTTCACTAAGCCTGAAGAAGAGGCTTCAGTTGGACTTCTTCACCTTAGTTGTTTTCACAACTTTGGTGGTTGATTTCTCTTTGGCTGACTTTTCAGCCTTAGCTACTTTCTTTACCTTATCTGGCGAACCAGATTTGGTAGCTTGTTGATCCCAGATCTCTCAATAACACTAATAATCAAGTTAAGAATAACCAAATTATAGTGTTTGAAAAAACAAAATGATGAACACTCAAGAATAATGTATGAACATTCAAAGAATAATCTTGAGTGCCAAAKATTTCACTTTATTCAATAATTATGTAAAACGTAAAGCTGTCAAAAAATTACAATAGGCCTAACCACCTATTTATACTAGTAAGCTAATAAGAAGATAATTATCTAGTGAGACTATTTAGCTAATCTTCTACTAACAGATAAAGCTTATCTAAAACATGGATAAACATTAAACCAAGATAAACTTTGTAGAGTCCAGCTGTTGATTAGTCATCACCAGTTGTCTTCCATGGATATGAGTTCAACCTAATCTTCATATCTTCATTGCTTGCCTTTGGTTGAACTGGTGAAGAAAACTTCCAGTGTTTGTGTCCAGAGGGGTTATGGAGATGCACTTTCCATCCATCTCTGGTCAGTTATCGACCCTCTGGTTGTTCTTCAGACTTAGTCATTTTTCCTTGAAGTCTTCCATCGGTCTTCTGGTTTTACATCACTTGTTTGTCTTCATTACTTCATACAAAATACTTATGGGGTCTAACAATCTCCCCCTAAGTAATGAAAGAACAAACATTAACTATTCTAGAAACATTCGAAGTATAAATGAAGAATAGAGGCTATTCTAAAGAAAAGCATCTTTTGCCAAATTTTTCATTGGAACAAATGATGAATTCTTACATTGGTGAAATGGAATTTACAAGACAAAAATTATAAGACTACATTTAAGGTCTCCCCTATGATATTTCTCAAAAACGCATAAGTAGTCCTCTGTAATCGATGACTGTTGATATTTCATGTATCAGTCTCTGTCCATCGTTTGTTGGCAAGTGAGATCTGCCCAATCTGTCTCTGATGGCTTTCTGAAACCATTTAAGTGTTTCATTTGAATACTTAAAGGCCTTAGTAAACCTAAAAAAATTCGCTCCAAACTCATTTTTGTATACCAGACCCAGTTCTGGTTGAGTAAGGACAGAGGTAGATCTCTTCTCCTACAGGCCAGGGAAGTCTTCATCAGGTGGTATGCAGGATAATCTATCGATGCCAACTGAAGAGCAATCTCGAAGTCACTCTTGGCTTGATGCTTCACCAAGGTCTCCATTGTCTGTACGATCGCTCTGTTTGCCATCCCAAATCGTATGCCCTGATCCTGCCGCTGAGTCGTGTACGCGTATAGCTCGATCAAGTCATAGGGATTATGACTGATCAAGTCCTTGTCACTGAAGACGCTGACCAGACTATGAGCTCGTTCCACTGTGTACTCTATGTACTTGATGGCTAAGTTGGCGAAGGTCCTCATTTTGATGTCCATGACCAGCCTTATTCCAACATTTGAGAAGACAGTCCTTGGTGGTTGGGTGGTCTGTCTCACAAACCTATGGTGTATGAGGTTCTTGGATTCTGGTGAAAGGATTGGAGGATTGAGAGTTAGCTCTTCATCGCGATCATGGTACAGGTATTGATGGATGTTCTCCATCATGACTGGCTCCCTCGGCGACACCTCTGGATGTCTCCTGAGTGACTCCATATTTGTTATAATTTCATCAACGACCCCTTGAGGAGGGTGCCTTGAAGACGAAGAAACATCCGCTTGCACCTGGGTTTGTTGGGTTGTGGGTTGTGTTTGGGCTAATGGTTGAGATAGGGTTGGTGATGGAAAAGTTTGAGTTGGCTCTCATTCATTGGGTTCAGGTGGGGTGATTTCTAGTTCAAGAGGTTGTATTTGGGTGGTTTCTGGTTCATCGGGTTGAGTTTGGGTTGGAGGTTGTTGTGGTGATGAAGGTTGGGTGATTATGGGTTGAGGTTGTATGGGTAGAGTGGCGAAGGGTTATGTGGTGCGTGGTGTTGGTGAGGGGGTTAATGGTAAGTTAGAAGTTGGTGAAGAGGTGAAGGGTAGATTGGTTGGTGGTGTGGATGGTTCTTCATCGGTCAATGAGCTCAACTCGATATGGTTCTTGGGGAGTGGCGAGGAGAACATGTACATTATGTACATCTTCAGAGGGTTGAGCCTTTAGTTCCCTTGCTTGGGTTGATGGTGGAGGATGTTATTGTGTTTGGGATGGTGGTGATGGTGTAGCGGATTCCATCGGATGAGCAATTGCGGCCTGATTCTCCCCCTCATGAGATCCAAGACCTTGATCATCGGGGTCTTGGTCCTTATGACGTGGCCTCTTGTACAGGCGACTATTGGAGAATGAAGCTCTGCTCCTCTTTTTCTTTTTCTCCTTCCTGAAGGTAGCAAGATACACCTTCAGGACCTGTTATCTTCTGCTCTCCTCCATCGTATGAAGGAGAGAGGTGGTGTGCCTTTGTTGATCAGCAAGGCTCTAAGAGAGAGCCTTGGTAGGTTGAATAGCGCGATGGATGAATTTTGCACTTATCTCATTGAAGGATGAGACAAGTGCCTTTGATAAGGACCCTTAGGTCAGCCTTGGTTACATATTCCATGGTGGACGTGGAGGTAGGTGGGGGCATGGAGGTGGAGGCGGAAGTGGATAGTGGAACGGGGATGTTGGCAATGATATTCCTCACCTCTGTACTAAAGGATGAAAAGGCTTCATCAAAGGATGGGTCTGCAGAGGGGGGGTGGAGGAGAGGAGGTTGGGGTATGTTGGCTAGTATGGTGGCTGGGAGGGAGGAGAGGATGTTTTGGATGGTAGTCAGTTAGGTTGAAAGAGAGGCTAATATTTCATTGATTGATGAAGTTGGGGGTGGGGTAGGTTGTGGGATTTGAGATATGATGGTGGCTGGAAGGGTGTTTATGGTTTTGGAGATGGTGCTTATTTAGGTAGTGATTGAGGCTAAAGTCTCATTGGTCGTAGTTGCCTGGGTCGTGAGGGTGGCGATGGAGTGAATGAGGAGTTGGTTTCTTTGGGCGGCAAGGGCAGAGGAGGTGTTATGGTGTTGGGTGACTGTTTGTTGTAGCATTTGGAGACAGGTTGTGTTGTCTCGGGTTTAGGTTTCAAGGGTTGCAAGGGACTGTCGAAGGGGGTGAGGTCGATGGATGGAGGGTTGTCGAAATCCCTTGTATGATGAGTTTTAGGTCTTCCAAGGACCGCTGGATCGAGTTGACAAAGGCTTGGAACTCAGCCTTTGTGACCAGATCAGCCACATGGGTAACCCCTGTAGCAACGGATGCTACAGGTTGAGCCTCAGCTCCAGAGGCGCCTTCATGGCCTTGTGAAAATATGGGCCGTGAAGGACTTCCATCATGTCCTTAATAGCCCTCTAGTGAGCAGCTATCTCTTGATGTTGCTACAACTTCTTCTTCTTCTTCGGCTTCAGAGGCCGAGGAAGAGAAGTAGATGTGTTTCCCCTTCGCTAGATCAAGTATCGAAGGGAGATGTTGTGCACGAATAGAAGATCACTCTGAACGATCTTGTGGATTAGCAATGCCAGAAGCAACACATCCAGTGGCTCTTATTTCTTCATTGCCCCTTTGTTGGGAGGGGGGCGATGGATGGTGAGGTTCCTCGGCTATATCATCTCCAGAGGCCCGAAGAATGGCCCCTGGATGGCTGGCTGGGTGAGGGATTGTACTTGATCGTCCTTGTTCAATACCCCTTCGGCCTTGATCGCCAAGGGTAGCGGTGGTGGTTGCCCTTTGGGTAGTGGGGATGGGTATTGTATGTGAAGGGCCGGGGGATGCACGAGGAGTGTCATCATCATCATCTTCATCATCCGATGAAGACGACTCTTATGTTCCCTCGTTATTGTCAGGGGACGGGTCTATGTGCTCTGGGGTAGCTGCCCTTGGTT
This sequence comes from Cynara cardunculus var. scolymus, assembly GCF_001531365.2. NCBI lineage: Eukaryota > Viridiplantae > Streptophyta > Magnoliopsida > Asterales > Asteraceae > Cynara > Cynara cardunculus. The sequence continues at coordinate 29,234,868 of NC_037539.1, forward strand.
CACGGGACAGCAGAGAGCATTCGTAGGTCTGCCTAATCTCAGACGTCTCTGGTATGGCACTGAGCATGGTGTGAGAGACTGTCCTCTCGGTGGTGTAACCTTCCTTGGAGATCATTGGGCGATGACCATTCATTATGAATTGTAGGGTGAATGGTTCATCGACCGGTAGTTCGTGTCTCCTTATCGCATCCCTTATGAAGAGAGCGAGGAATCGTGGGAAGAGCACGGACGTCAGTGGCTTTGCTGCGGCCTTGAGCTTGCACTTCTTGATTACCGCTGTATGAATTTCGTTGTAGATAAGGAAAGCATAGTCTAGCGGTAGGTTGAAGAAGAGGCCATACATGATAGTCATTATGTTGATGTTGCCCTGATCCATTGATCCCAGTTTGCAGGGCAGGGCTCTGTTCAATATGGAAAAGAACATATTCCACATTGGGGGGAGGAATTGCCTCTTAAAATCAGAGGCATTACGTAGGTCACGATTGTAACCTAGCATACGGATGAAGCGGAGGATGTCGGAGCTCGTGGGTGGTTCGGCGTAGTGGTCAATGCCAAGTTCTTGGTGTGTGGGAATGCAAAGGACCTTAGAGACCTTTGCCTGGGAGATCTTGACGGAGCAAATCATGTCGTTCGGGGCGTCAATATCCCCCATGATTCCACRGCTGTCGGGGATATACTCGCAGGTCTTCTTGTACTGTTGGACGTACTTGAGAGGTACGCCATTATCTGTTAACGTCAACGCCGGTTGGAGAACACAGTTCTGGAAGAACTCTATCATGATAGCAAACCTGTCTTCAAACAGGTTGGTTCGGAGGTCGATCGCGTAGTTGTTTGGTTTTATGGGAAGGAACACTAGTGCACGGCTGTCAGCGCCGGTTGATTGCACATGGCTATCGTTGTTGTTTGATTCGTGAGAGGCGGAGGAAGCCATTGCTGTTTGAAGTTACAGGTTTTGAGTTTTTCAGTTTGTCTGAAGGTAGTTGCAAGTTTTGGGAGCGTAAAGAAAAAATGGTTTGGGGAAGATGGGTATTTATAGGTGGAGGAGGGGAACAGGCAAAAGAAATAATATTAAAATGGCAATCATGATAGTGGGAGACGTTTGGCAAAAAGGTGATTTGGAGGGATCGTGGGCCGTCTTGACGGTACTGTGCCATTAATGTGAGAGGACACGTGTCGTCATGGGAAGAGTGGATGGGTAATGTGAAGAGGTTTATGGGGAACAACCTGTAAATATGGCAGGCTTTTGTGTAAGATGACGTTTGGATTATTTGGAGTAATTTAAAAACTATTCCAAATAATATCTCTTGAAATATCGATCCAAAAACAATTTATATTTAAAATTCCATCTAATTGTAAGATTAATACTAATTACGAAGTTTTGGTCTTCTAAAAACTCATGAAGTATAGTTTTTAGTCACAAAAGCTGCAATTTTGTATAATCTTTAAAGAGTTTACAATTAAGATGGGTTTTTTGGATGAAAATTATTTTGTCATGGAACCAAAAGAGCTCTGGTTAGTCATGACTCATTGGATGGGGAACCAGAGGTCTCTGGTTATACATACCCTTTTGGGATGAGGAACCAGAGGTCTCTGGTTGCGCATGATGAATAAGTTGATCGATGAATTGTTGGGTTGTATGAATAATGAGTCTTGGATAAGCAAACCAGAGGCTCTGGTTAAGCATGGACAACCCATGATATAGGACCAGAGGGGCTCTGGTTGCATACACATGTTTTATTCATCATTTATCTAGCATTTTGTTGTCCAGAGGCTCTGAATAGTAGAACCAGAGGCTCTGGAATGGAAAGTGCATCATCATAACCCTTTGGACACTAACACTTGAAGTTTCCTTCACCAGTTCAACCAGAAAGTAGACATACTCTGGATGCTTTGGATCTTCAAACCCAGGGGGCTGTTGCACGTAAACTTCTTCTTGAAGTTTGCCGTTTAGGAAGGCAGACTTGACATCCATTTGATAGACCTTAAAGCCTTCGTGAGCTGCATAGGCTAGGAATATCCTGATGGCTTCAAGTCTTGCAACGGGAGCAAATGTCTCATCGTAGTCAATCCCCACTTCCTGGCAGTAGCCCTTGGCAACAAGCCTGGCCTTGTTCCTTATGACTATGCCATCTTCGTCCTTCTTGTTTCTAAAGACCCATTTGGTTCCTATGGTCGTCTTCCCTTTGGGTAGAGGCATAAGAGACCATACCTTGTTTCTCTCAAACTGGAGTAGTTCTTCTTGCATTGCGTCTATCCAGTTTGGATCTTGTAGAACTTCAAAAATTTTCTTTGATTCTATCATGCTAAGAAAGTTGGCGAAGAGGCATTCATTGGATGTTGTTGATCTCGTCTTTACACCAGATGTTGGATCACCAATGATTTGGTGATGTGGGTGGTCTTTCGTCCACTTGGTGCTTGACTGGGGTTCTGGAGCAACAGGATGTAGTTCTTCATTTACTGATGGAACTGCTTGCTCCCCCTTGAAGAGATCATCTCCAGAGTTAAACTCTGGTTCTTGTTCTTGATCTGAAGACACAGAAGAAGTAGAAGGTGATGTAACATGAGTTTTAGTCAGAGTTGTACCTTTAGCTTTGGGGACTTCATGTTCTTCATCAGTTCTGGAAGCAGATTTTGCAGTAGGTGCATGTCCAGAGATTACTTCTTCTTCGAAGATGTCTTCAAATAATTTAGCTAACTCTGATTCATTGGGTTTG
>NC_037539.1:29237916-29249677 GCF_001531365.2 Cynara cardunculus var. scolymus
TCCATTCTGTTGTGGGGTTCTGGCTGCTGAAAAGTTTTGTGTGATGCCTTCATTGATGAGGTATTCATCGATTCTGGCATTTTTTAATTTAGTTCCATTGTCGCTTCTAACTTTAATGAGTTTTCGTTGTAGAAGGACTTGGAGCCTTTTCATCACCCCAATGAGTAGGTCAGTAACATCTGATTTCTTCTTCACAAACTCAACCCAGGTATATCTAGAGTATTCATCAACAAGTACCAATATGTACTTCTTTCCTAAGAGGCTTTGTGTAGATATGGGCCCACATAGATCAATATGGATCACCAAGGGCTTGGTGCAGGAGGTTTCTAACTTTGTTCGGTGAGATGCCCGTTTTAGCTTTCCCATCTCACAGGCTGAGCATAGATGATCTTTTTCAAAGTTGAGATCAGGAATCCCCTTGACCAGCTTCTGTTTGGCTAGCTTTGTTAAGACATCAAAATTCAGGTGTGAGAACTTCTGGTGCCATAGCCAATTTTCATCGCTCTTATGGGATACAAGGCAAAGGGCGTCTTGTCCCTTAGAGGATTGAAAATCCAGAAGATAGAGATTCCCTTCTCTCTTGGCCTTGATAATGGTTTGACCGGACTTTGTTTCTATGATACAGAAACCTTTGCGGAATCTGACTTCAAGACCCTCGTCGCAGAATTGGCTTATGCTTAGTAAGTTGTGCTTCAAACCTTCAACATAAGCCACTTTGCTGATGGAGATGTTGCCTTTGATGAGAGTTCTGTATCCCTTTATTGTTCCCTTGCTGTTGTCTCCAAAAGTGACAGAGCCTCCAGATTTTTCGATGAAGGAGGTCAGCTGACTTTTGTCACCAGTCATGTGCCTGGAGCAACCTGAATCCATGTACCATGGTTGCACATGATGGTCCTGCAAGACAAATTAAGAGGTTTTAGGTACCCATTTCTTAATGGGTCCACGTTTGTTAGTAGGAGATACCACTCTCTTTTCATCACCCTTAGCCTTTCCAGGCTTGGGTTTGTCAGCATTTCCCTTGCCCTTGGACTTGGGCTTTTTCATGTATTCATTGGTTTTAACTTTGTAGCAATAAACGTGTTGGGAGAATATGCAGTGATGTGTCAACATGTGATTCCTCAGGTTTTGTAAAAGAGCTAAACATTTACAATCATTATACTTTTGACATGAATGTCTAGCATTATTTTTATTCGCAGAAAATGAAGAAGTAAATGTAGGGGATGTAAATATTGTCCTAGCATTGGTTGTTTTTACAAATTCCTATCTAGTTCAGATTTTCTATTTGAAGGGGTCTTTGTCTTTACTTCTTTTCTCCTGAGGAAGGACTACTTTTCTTCAGCTGAATGAGAGGAAGAGTGGTGGTTAGTTTTCTCAGAGGCAGGCCACTTCTGTTTTTGCTCACGAGTAAACTTAATGAATTTAGAAGATATGCTAGGGTCTTTTGATTTATCGTTGGCAGAGTTAATATTTCTCAGTTTTCTCTTTCCTTTGTTCGAAGATTTCATCGATGGAGGAATACCAGATTTCATTGAGGGTTTGGAGATTTGAGGCTTCTTATTCTCAATGATCTTTGGTGATTCACAGATTATCTCTTCTTCAGATTCAGAATCGAGAAAGTCTCTTGCTGATTTCTCGAAATCAAAATTAGCATGGATGTTTGTGGGAGGTGTGGGTTCAGAGTTTGATGCATCAGAGTGATCTGTTTGAGGTTCCATCGATTCTGACTTAGATGAACTTTCAGTTTTACTTGGATGGTTCATCGATTCATCAGCTGATGGTTCCTCATTAGGATTCTTCTTTTCATTAACAGTACTTGCTGATGAAGTGGGATTGACAACCAGAGACTCTGGTTTGATCATAGGGTTCCTATTGGTCTCTAATTTGGAGGTGTCATTCCTTTCATCAGAATTCTTATATGTACTGCTCTCGTACACCACATTTTCAAAATCCTGTCTTAAGACGACAGTTTTTCCATCGATTTTAACTCTTTTAAAATTTGCTTTTTGTTTCGGGATAAAGTCGGGTTTCTGAATGCATCCAAGTTTCAAAGTGGATTCAAGGGTGGATTTCTTTGAATCGATGAAGGAGTCCAATTCATTGAATCCAATCCCTTGAGTGTCCGTTTGACCGTTTAACTTTTCATACACCTCTTGGGCATCCTTGTATTTCTTCATCAGAAGTTCATTGGTTTGAAGCTTCTGATGAAGAATCTCCCTTTCTTTTTGAAAGAAATCTTTGAGAGCTACTGAGTTAAGTCTCTCTGCCTCAGATTCTTTTAAGGCCTTAGTTTTTTTTTTCTAAGTCTTTGGTTACTCACTTGTTTATTTCCAGAAGTTTTTCTTCCTCTAATTTTTTAAGAGCGGTGATGCGAGTCTTTTCTTTCATCAGATCAGCTTTTTCTTCGGTTAGAAGATCAATTTCTCTTTTGTAAAAACTGACTTCTTTTTCCGCTTTACGTCTTTCAAATTTTTCAAAGCTTAATTTTTCTTTTAATTTTAAAAAGTTCTCTAAAAGCATTATAACCATTAACTCTAGCTCAGATGGAGCCGATTTGGTTTTATTGGAAGTAGACTCACATACCTGATCATCAGTGTAAGAGGCAGATTCTGCATTGGACGTGGCCATCAAACAGATGAGTGCTTTGTCTTCTTCATCTGATGAAGAATCAGACACCCAGTTTTCTTTCTCAGCCATCAGGCTTCGCTCTCTCGGATTGTACTTGTATTTATTCTTGTAATAGTCAGCATCCTTTACCAGTCGTCCTCTGCATTCTTTGGAAAAATGAACGATTTTTCCGCACCTGAAGCAGCGGAGGTCATTTTTCCTTCCATCTTTGTCCTCTTTCTTCTCCTTTCTTCTATCTTCTCTTCTTTCTTCTCTCTCTTCTCTTCCATCTCTTCTGTCTTCCCTCTGATGAAATTTAGATGGCTTCCTTTCATAGGATGGCTGGTACCTTTCCCTCTTGAACTCTCTTCGTTCATAGGGAGTCTTGATGAACTTTTTTCTGGAACTGCTTTGTAATCAAGGCCAGAGATTTGGCAAAGGCTTTGATATCATCATCTGATTTTGATGTTTCATCTTCAGATTCTGATTCCACCAGTCCTTTCTTTCCTTTCTTCTTATGGTCTCTGGTGGAGGTCCTTGAAACTTCCTTTTCTTCAGCTGCTAGGGCCAGGGGTCCACCGATGGACACCTTTTTCTTCATGATTTCGTTCTCTTGTGCAGCAAGCGTTCCGTATACGTCATGAAGTGACCAGCCGTCTAAGTCCTGATTTGCTTGAAGGGACATCGACAGCTGTGTCCATTCATCACCGAGACTTTTAAGGAACAAAACATTGTTTTCTTCCTTTGTTCTAGAGATATCGTTTCGACGACATTGATTAATCATTGTGTTGAAACGATTGTATGTCTTCTGAATCGGTTCATCAGGAAGAGCCTTGAAGTTGGTGGTCGTTGAGACATTGGGCTCTACGATTCTTCTTCGTTTTTGCCCCTCCTTCCAATTAGCTCGCCAGCTCATCCCATAGTTCTTTGGCTGTGGAACATGCATCAAGGGATTGGAAGATTTCATTGGGTATGGCCATGATTATCAGTCTTTTGGCCTTCTTGTCGGTTTCAACCCGCTCTATGTCGTCTTCATCCCAATTCTTCTCATCCTTGGGCATGTAGTAAGCAGGAATTTCTGCTGTGGTGTTTGTTCCTGGGACTCTTGGAACAAGAGTCTGTGCAACATAGGGACCCTCTATGACAGATCACAGAAGATTTGTGTCCATCCCTTCCAGAAAGTTCACCATCCGTGTCCTGCATTGTGGGTACTCTTCTCTTTGAAGAATTGGAGGTTTGGTGAGGGAACCAACACTATAGGCGGAATTCCAGTTGGCCATTAAGATTTTTAGAAGAGAGAAAATTTACGTTTTAGAGAAGATATTTTGTGAAAAACGTGAATTGGGAGATTTTTGATAATCGTTTGATTGGAAAAACAATCAATTGGCTCTGATACCAATTGTTGATCTCAGATCTCTCAATAATACTAATAATCAAGTTAAGAATAACCAAATTATAGTGTTTGAATAAATAAAATGATGAACACTTAAGAATAATGTATGAACATTCAAAGAATAATCTTGAGTGCCAAAGATTTCACTTTATTCAATAATTATGTAAAACGTAAAGCTGTCAAAAAATTACAATAGGCCTAACCACCTATTTATACTAGTAAGCTAATAAGAAGATAACTATCTAGTGAGACTATTTAGCTAATCTTCTACTAACAGATAAAGCTTATCTAAAACATGGATAAACATTAAACCAAGATAAACTTTGTAGAATCCAGCTGTTGATTAGTCATCTCCAGCTGTCTTCCATGGATATGAGTTCAACCTAATCTTCATATCTTCATTGCTTGCCTCTGGTTGAACTGGTGAAGGAAACTTCAAGTGTTAGTGTCCAGAGGAGTTATGGAGATGCACTTTCTATCGCATCTCTAGTCAGTTCATCTTCCCTCTGGTTGTTCTTCAAACTTAGTCATTTTTCCTTGAAGTCTTCCATCGGCCTTCTGGTTCTTCATCACGTGTTTGTCTTCATTACTTCATACAAAATACTTATGGGGTCTATCATAGCTAAAGGACACTTACTGGAAATATGTGAAGTTTCACCACAGTGACGACACTTCCTATAGCTGAAAATAGCTTTAGGGCCAGAAGGGTCAGAGAGAATAGAAGAGGGACAAGCTCCAATGATTCCTTTCTCATTTGTTAGAGGAGAAATAGTTGATGGTTTGGTGTAACACCCCACATCACACTTTGCATATAACATATACTAATACATGTATTATTCCACTTAGGTCCCACAGTACAAGTAGTTAATGTACAAAGTACACAATCCAAAAAGTACAAAATACAAATCCTTGTACTATTTAACATATATCTTCAAAACTAAACTCATCCATGAGCTGATCTTCTTATAGATATGCACACAGGAAAATAATTACATTTTCCCCTTCCCTTTACAATCATGTAACCCAACTGTTCCAGCAATACACATTAGAAAGACAAAATGAGGGTTAGACCTGAAGGTCTAGTGAGATCCCTTTTTCCATGTAATTGCAGGGTGAAGATCCTAAAATTTTATTTAAAATCAACTTTTCATATAAACATAAACATGTTCACATAATTCCCAACGACTAGTGCCCTTCTGATTTTTAAAGGTCATTTTTAACCTAGGAACATTTAATTTAGCACATAATAGGCTAAAGCTCCTTCAGGTTCCACATATCTCGTTTCAAAACACTTTTCATTAGAAATACGATTTATTCAAAACCTCTGGTCAAAAGCCAATTATCCCCTTCTCAAAACAACATTATTACCATTTCCAATAAGAACAATATTTATGAATCTTTAAATCACAAAGAAATGAGGATTCAGAGCTATCATAATCTTAAGGGATATATTAATAAAAGTTGTAGCAATAATCACATACACAAATGTCACCCTTATATCCAAAAGTACACATCTCCTTAATATGTCACCCTTATACCCTAAGGTACACCTCTCCTTGATATCCCACCCTTATCCCATGGTACACATCTCCTTGATATGACAGTTTCAAAATAGCCTATATACCAAATCCTTGAAATTTTAGTACCATTAGTTCTTTAATCCATTTCCTAAATTCAAAACCCTTTTATTTCTTAATAATAAAATAAAAAAACATATATTTTATATTATCAATACAATCCAATTTATACGGGTAGCAATCATATGTAAACTTAGCCGGACATCCTATCCGATCAACAAATCACAAAAACACACTCCAATTATAACATTTACGGACAAGGATCAAACAGTCGCATTATAAACTTTAATTCGGACAACCTTCGGGCGGACATACTTCTCTCCGGTCAACAAGTTGTCCGGGTATGAGTTCTTATCAGTCAGATGACCGGACATCCTATCCGGTTAATATTATGGTTGGACACCCTCTATTCGGACAACATTATGTCCGGATACACATTTGTCATGAATCAATCTGATCAACACTATGGTCGGGCTTGCCCCAATCCGGTCAAAACTATGGCCGGAGTTGTCCTAAACCGGTCACTAAATGTATACAAGAGTAATGTAATGATTTCAACATATCACACTATAATCCAGTGATAAAAATCATATGTAAACTATGTTTGAAAACACTCACCTTATGCAAACTTAAGAGTTTTGAAGATGAAAATAGCAAGTATGAATCCAACTTCAGTTTCCAAAATGATGCAAGCAATCCACAAATATTCTCTCTCTTTCCCAAGTTTCCCAAAAATGGCAAGAAGTTTTGCCTATCACCCTTTCCTCTCTACTTATACCCCTTCCATAAATGGAAGGCGGCAAAAGACCATGCACATACAAAAATCATATTCCATGTATACTTTCATTACTTCATGCATGCATTCCATATTTATGCTTCGCACGCATCTCATGCATATATTCATAACATGTGCATATATTTAAAAATTATGCACATACTTCCATGCATGAAAATACACATACTCACATAATCACATATCAAATAATCACATAATGGATACCTTGAGTGATAACCATAACCTGGTTATCACATTTGGATACCTTGGGTGAAAGAATTACTTTCAACTTTGGCTTGGATTTCTGAGTGGGTTCAGATTTCTTGGCCCCTAAGGAAGAAGGATTACAAGCTGAAGGAATAGATCTTGGTCTATTTGACTTGTTGGCCTTCTTGGGAAGAGGAACGTTAACAATGGCTTTTCATTTGTCTTTGCATCCTGAACTCGAGGGAGTTCCTTCAAGATGTGTCTCAGTGGAAGAGTACTGAGAGGAAGAGGTGTTAGGAATGGAAGAGAAAAAAGTACCAAACTTATGCATGGACTTGTCAGTGACACTTTCTTCTTGATTATAGGAAAATCCTACACCACTCTTTATCTTGGCAGGGATCTGAGTGTTGATGATCTCATTGTCCTTGATAGAGGCTTTGAATCACCCTTCAGTGGTAGCCTTCTCAGCGTTGAGTTCAGCAATAGCTTGCTCATGCTCAGAGTAACTTGCTCGTATTCGATGCTAATGGTCAGGTTTACAATGAACTGATCCTTACGAATCAAGTTTTAATTTGGGATTTAAGACCAAATAGTCTATATATTGGTTTGTGTTTGAAATGATTATTAAGTTTCCTTTGTGATTATGTTTATTATATGTGATAACTAGTTATTCGGTTATAAAGTTTGGGGTTGTTTTTTAAATAGTGTTGGTAAGTTGAGGGGTTAAATGTGTTGATGTGTTTAATTCCTCTTAAAAATCCCACCGCCTCTTACAATTTTACTATTATTAGGAGATAATTATATTATCGCATTGGGATGGGTTTTAAAAAGAGGAATAAGGAAAGTTGGTAACCTTTTGGGTATTTTTGGAGCCGAGAAAGGGAAGTAGAACCATAGAAAGGAAAGAAAAGGAGTTGATTTTGAGATTTCTACTTGGAAAGTTTGTTGTTGTTCGTCCTCGTATCATCTTCATCTTTGTGTTTAATAAGGTGAGTTATTTTACAAACTTTCCTTTTATGGTATTGAAAATAGAACCGTATGGTTCTCTATGTGGGGGTGATTATAAAATTGTTTTTGGATGCTATAATTAACATAATTGTGGGATTTTGATATGGTTATATCGTGTGTTTGGAATAAGGGGGCATATCAAGGAGAGGTGTATACTGGGATAAGGGTGGCTTATCAAGGAGAGATGTATACTAGGATAAGGGTGGCAAAATCAATAAAATGTAAAATCTGGGTTTTTGATCAAATTATTAACTGTTATCGCATCCTTATGATGCGATGACTTGGAGTTGTCGCATCTGTGTGATGTGATAACTTAAAGTTATCGCATCTTATTTATGCGATGAATAGATTTATCCCATCCTTATGATGCGAGGAGTTATGTTTTCGCACCAGTGTGATGCAACAAGTTGATTAATCGCATCCTATTGATGCAACAAGTTTATTTGTATCACCCATGTGATGCGATGAGATGGGGTTCTCACACCAGTGTGTTGTAGGGACATGGGATTGTCTCATCTATGTGATGCGAGGAAATTACAATTTTATCCATAAGATGTGATGAGTTATATCAGAATGTGTTAAATGAGTTATTGAGCTATTTGATGCGATAAATCAGTAATGCTTCATCATTTTGATGCAACAAAAGAGGTTTGTGATATTAAAATATTGAGTATTCGTTATTGATTCAAATATGAGTTTCTAAATGTGATTTGGTGATTATTCACCCTGTAATAGCTAACAAAGGGAATTCTCACTAGCCCTCAAGGTCTAATCCTCATTTTTGGTGTTCTAAAAATGTGCATTACGGGTCAGGCACAACCAGAGGATAAGGGGAAAGGGAAATTGTGAAGAGTTATAATTGCCTGCCTAGGATGTTAGGATAACATGTTATTTGTTGTATTTGAATACTTGTTATATATACAAGTTTTGTATAGGGATTTTGTGGAAACGTTTGCTAGCTACTTAGTAATGTAGCATTTGTAATTAATTGAGACCAGTTGTGTAAAATTATATTTCTTGATATATGGAAATATATGTTTATATGCAAATATGTTCTTGGGGTGTTACAAGTTTGGTATCAGAGTTTGAGTTTAAAAGATTTAGGTATTTAGCATAATGCCTAGACTTAAGCTGTATTATTTGCATATTAAGGGTCCTTGGCAGTAAAACCTTTGGAATAAATATGATGGATTCAAAGAATGATGTGTAAGGTAAATTCAAATTACAATTGGTCAATGTAATCATGAGTTCACAGGTACATATTTGTGCTTGCATACCTTATTATATTTGGGAAATGTGATTATGTGAATATTAAATTGTGTAAATTTCAGATGACAAGCCAATGACGAATGTTTGAAAGGATCTCCCTCATTAGCCTGGACGAGAAGGAATGTTCACCTGAAAACAATCCTACAAATTTACAAGCGGGTCGAGGTAAAGGGAGAGTTCGAGGCAGGAGCCATTGAAGGGGACGTGGGAGAAGAGAAAAATAGTCAACCTGGAGTTCATCCAGAGCAAGGTGAATCAATTCAGGAGAATGTGAATCAAGAACCAATACAACATTTTGAGTATGTTACTCGGGACATGTTAGCGAAGGAAATGAGAAAGCTGAGAAATACTCTAACTTCTATTCTGGGAACACCGGCCAGGGTGGAAATAGAAGGGTCGAACTAAATCCACAATTCCAATCTACAAACACCAGAGGGCAACATCAAAATATTTTTAACCTGTAAACCCCTAACATTTTTCGGAGAAAGAGATCCTATGAAGGTAATGTATTGGTTGAGAGAGTTAGAATCCGTATTCAATACCAGTTGCTGTTCTTACGAGGATAGAGTCAGATTTGTTGTATCAATGCTGAAGTCTAATGCCTTGTACTTGTGGGATGTTGAATCATTAGTAAGACCTAATTGCAAACAATGTCTTGGATGGAATCTGTTGACTAATTCAGGGAGCAGTTCTGCCCGAAAGCGGCAGTAAGACAATTAGAAGACGAAAATTTTAAGTTAGAACAAGGTAATAGTCAGTACACGAAGAAATTTATTGAACACTCCCGATTTGCAGAGCACTACATTTCATCAGAATCTCATAAAGTCGAGAGGTATAACTGGGGATTAAAGTTTTCGATACGAGAGTTTGTAATTGCAATTAGTCCCTCAACATTTCGACTGGCAGTAGATGCGGCAGAAACAACGAAAAGGAACAAGAATCGTCAGGGAGAGGAGAATGTAGTTGAGAATAGGAAATGGGAAGGGTCTTCAACTGAATATAGAAGACCAAAAATCGTAAAAACAAAAAATCGTCATGTCCAACGATTTAATGAAAGATCGTGCCATAGATGTCATCTTGTTCATCAAGGTGACTGTAACTTTGAATAGAGTAAGTGTTACAGATGTGGAGAGCCCAAGCACTTGTCTAGAAATTGTTGATACCCCAACGATGTTTTCATTGTAATTCCTTAGATCATACTAAGCAAGTGTCTCCCTTGTTAAAGGCTCCAAAATTGACCTTGGGTGGAAATACTCAGAGTACGCATGGAGGAGTCAACATAAGGAGAGGTGAATCGGATAAGGCGAGGAGACGGTACTTTCAGATGACAAAGGGAGAGGTAGAGAAAACCCTCGATGTGGTAACATGTATCTTTCTTATCAAATCCATATATGCCAATGTGTTATTTGATTCTGGTGCTAATTATCCATTTGTATGACCTTTATTTATTAAGTGTCTATACATGAATTATATGTCTCTTGACTATGCTTTAGTAGTTGAAACTGCTAATAATTGTAACATCCCACTTTCCACATTTACATATAAACATGTATTTCTTATATTAAGAAATACAAATACACAACTGTGGTCCCAACGATACAAGAAACTATAATACATAATTTACATCTCAGAAATTCCAAATTAATATTCTTGTACATCATTGGCATAACAATAGGCATTCCAAAAATCCCAAAGATATAATGTTGATCTTCAGAGAGTAGTTATGCACATTAGGAAAATAATCACATTTTCCCCTTCCCCTTATTCCTGGACCCAGCCGGACCTGCAATGCATATTTTTAAAACACAAAATGAGGTTTAGACCATGAGGTCTAGTGAGAAAACCCCTTATTTGCAGTTACATGGTGAAGACTCACCAAAACCTTTATAAAATCCTCATTGAACATCCAACCACATTGATAAAGTACAACTTAAGTAAAACAATAAACTGCAAGTTATAAAAACGTTCTTACCATATAAGGAACATAACCATTCAGGTTTTCAATGACAATTAGAACACAACTCCTCAAAGCTCTCAAGTCTCATCAGACTACAGCTTACAGTCTCAACCTCCGAATCATACAAAGAAATACAAATCACCAGAGTTCTTGGTTATTAATAAAAACTTTTAATATTAAACTGAAATGAATAATAACCAAAGACCCTCTGGGTTTTATTTCAAATCTTAAATCTTTTGGACAACCATAATATGATATATGATATCTCCAAATCATTTGAAACACGGGCAATTAATGCCTCCAGCTATAAGTCATTTTCCCCTTCTCAATAACATCGTTGTTATCCTTTCAATAAGAGCAATATTTCCATGTCTTCATGTCACAAAGAAATGTTGACTCAGATTTATCGCATCTTATGGATGTGACAACAAGAGCTATAATATAACTTGATCTCTCAAATGCCACCCTTATCCAATGTACACACATCTCCTTGATATGTCACCCTTATCCCATGGTACATCTCTCCTTGATATGCCACCCTTATTTCCTTATTAAATCTGTAGATAAATCTGCAATTTTAGCCAATAATGGCTTCAAAATAGTTTCATATCAGAAACTCTATCTCAAGAACTCTCACAGTTCTTAAATCCACTTTTCCAATATCAACTCAACATTCTTTCAAAAACAGTATACTCATCTCAACAGTTTCGAAAGAAATATATTACAATTCTCAATACCAAAACAATTTTGAAACCGTTTAAACCACATTTGAGCAACAAGAGTCCTCATCGGACAAGGCATGGGCGATGAATACTCCTCATCAGTCAACACTATGGCTGATAACACTCTCATCGGTCACCATTATGATCGGATAACAACCTCACCAGTCAAAACATGTACGATCGATTAACTCAGATTCTTGGTAAAGATTACTTACTTGGATGATCTGTTTAACAGTGAGAATGCAGCGG
>NC_037539.1:29249777-29272838 GCF_001531365.2 Cynara cardunculus var. scolymus
TCTCTGTGTTCTTCAAGAGTTCTTCATTGTGTTCTTATTGATTTCTACCTGCTTGATTTACTACTGTCCGCTGCGTACTCAATGTCTATCTAATTAATCAAGTAAGTTTTCAATACCCTGAACTGAGTAATGCGGTCCAACACTTATGTTCTTGAAGATATATCTTAGATCTGCCATTGTTATGAAGATGTATTGAAGATTGATCTTAAAGTGACCTATAAATTGGTATCAGAGTTGTGTGTGCAAGAAATCACGAGAAGAAATCATTTGATTTGAAGATTTTTGAAGAAAATTTTCTGGATTTTATAATGTTCATATCTTGTTCTTATTTTTTTTAGATTTTGATCCGATTTTGTTTAATTTTTTTTGTGTTTTCGTGTTAAGATCATGATCAAAGTGTGCGTTTTAGAGTCGTGAATCTTTGTTATTCACGCGATTTCTTGATCTGATCATTCATTTTCAAGTTTTGATCGTTTTTTTGAATTTTTTAAAAGTTTTCGTGTTTTTAATTTTTTTTTTAAATCTGTTTTTTGATCCATTTTTTTTAAATCTTGTTATTTTTTTGTTTAGTGTTAAATCGCTCAGCCAAGGCCCATTTTGTTCAAAGCCCAATCTCTCAAACCCATATCATAGACTTGTGCGGATAACCTGATAGTGTAGACGGATAAGTATGTTCTGGTCTGATTAGGCTGTTCGGCTTGGTGATCGAATTCGGACACTAGGGAAGACAAGGTTCATCGATTTCAGCCACAAGGGTATCTCAAATTGAACGAATTCGAACATGAGGTAAGTTTGGTTTGATTTAATCGCAGAAAGCTTGAGTGATTTATTGAGCGGATACATGAGCGATTTAGGATTAGCTTTGAGCGGATACATGAACGATTTAGGATTAGTTTTGAGCGGATGCATGAGCGATTTAGGATTAGCTGTGAGCGATTTATTGAGCGGATTAGTTTAAGTTGTGAGCGATTTATTGAGCGAATTAAGACTTAGGCTTGAGCTATTAACCGTCTGAGCGATTTAGTCACAAAGGGAGCTAAATTTGATCGAATTCGGACTTAAGGTAATTTTGGTTTAACCGTATACGGTCATCATTTGAGCGATTGGTGAGCGATTGGTGAGCGATTTAGAGAAAAGCCTTGTGCGATTTAAATTCTATGGTGTGCGATTTAAACGAGAGAGTTGAGCAATTTAGGTCTTAGTAGTTTGTGCATTGAGGTATCCGATTTACTAAATCGTTCAATCCATCTCATCCGGATTCTTAATCGCTCAACAGGTACTTGTTTGTCTGTGTTCATTGTTCGATTTCTCTAATTTTTACTCAAGAAGCAGCAGCAAGTGAAGTTGAATTTAAGCTTCTGTAACTGTGTTTGGTTTGGCAATACATGATGTGTTTGGTTTGGCAAGTTTGATAGCCTGTACTCCTAACAATAATGATGGTGATGCTGCTGTAATTGTTAATCAAGATTGTTGTAACTGTTAACTCAAGACTTGTGTGCAAAAGATTCTATTGCTGTGAATACTGGATTTCAAAAGGTGTTTACTGTTATTCTTATTGCATTGGTGCTGTTAGTCTTATTGATGTTAGTCTTATTGTTGTTATTTCTTGTGTTGAACGATTTACTGCTGTTTGTATAGCGGACTGTGTTTTGAGCAACTTAGATTGTTTAGTGAGCAATTTAGAATCTGTTTAGTGAGCATATTAGAGACTGTTTAGTGAGTTGGTTTAGCATCATAAAGTGAGCTGTTTGTTAATCAGATAAGCAGCTGTTGAATCATTTGAAAGCCAACAAGAAAACTGCAGCTCATTCATAACAGTCATTGTTCCTTTGATTTAACAACTATATTCGTTTTAGTTTCATTTTATCATTGAGTCTGCTAAAACATTCATGCCTGCAGCAGCAGAGATTCTGTGATTGTGTAACAGTTGCTGTTTGATTTTTGAAGTTTTGGATCATCTTGACAGCTTTTATCAGGTTTTGGATTTAGTCACATCCTGTTTGGAATAACAGAGACACCGTGACACAGTTAATTTTAATGAGTTTGAATATTTTTCTTGCTCATCGCATTAGCTACACAGGTACATTGTTTTGACTTTGAGCCTCTTGCTGTTGGTCTTAGATGGATTGCCTCCAATGCTAGTGCTGGTGCATTGACCAATAACCCGTATGAGCTCATTTTTGTTTGGATATCTACTACAACTTGATGATGTTGTGAAGTAGTGTCAAACTTTTCAACTGCCGGTTATTTGTTGTTTAATTAGCTTAAAGATGTGAGTTGTCTGTTTTAGAAGATTATGCAGTGAACTAGTTATCGATTTGCTGTTTTGTTTTGACAGGTTTAGCAACGTACAACAGGTGATTTAGTTGATCATGCAGTACAACATTCAGAGCATACTAAGAGGAAGTGGATACTAAGAGCATACTAATAGCATATTGCACTCAAAAGCAAAGGAAGAAAAGTGTTTTTAGGTCTAAAGGAAGTGAATTCTTTTGTTTGTCTGGGTTGTAATTGTAAAAATTTCTATTGTTTTGGACTTGGACATTTATTTTCATCTTGGGCTTATATTTGTTGTGTCTTTAGTCTTTGAGTTTTAATTTTTTGTTTAGATTGTAATTTTTGAATCATTTCGTTTATTTGTTTTGATTTTTTTTTTGTTTTTTTTAACTGTTTGAGAAAGTTTTGAACTATTCTGTGTCGCATAAATTGTTTTAATCAGTCTTAACTGTCTTTGACTGTTTTTAACAGTTTTTAACTGTTTTTAACAGTTTTGACTGTTTTTACTGATTTTTGATAGTTTTTCGTCAATTATCTGACTTCTCATCAGTTTTAGTGTGTTTTTCTTTTTTCTTTTTGAGCTTAAATGTTCCTGATTTTTTTTTGTCTGATTTCATCGCATAGATCCTATAACTGATCAATCTTTTTTTAAAATGGCAGTTTCATATGAGAGAGAGGACAAAAAGTTGAGAGAGAGGATTGTTGAGCTGGAAAAGAGCAGTGTGAACTATAAAGAGAAATACATAAATATATATACTAAGAATTATGCTAATGAGGAATATATCAAAGATTTAAAGAAAGATCATAAAAAAGAATGTGAAAGAATCGAGAAGGAATTTGAGTATAAGATTGAAAAGCTTGAGAAAACTCTGAGTTCGGTCTGGAAAAACTATGATGATGATTTGAAAATGTCGAGTAAGTCTAATAAAGATTTGTTCAATAAACTACAAAAAGTTCAAAATGAATTAAATGCTGAGAGGAACTCTTTTGGGAGGAAAAATACAGAGACTGAGGACTTTACTGAGAAAATTCATAAATATGAGAATGATTTGATTGAGATAAGGAAATTATTGGAAATAGAAAAAGAAAAGGTTTTAGAAAATGAAAAGAGATTTGATGCTGAAAGGAAAGTGTTTGAAAGCAAGATAAAAACATTAGAGCTGARTGTCAHTTTGCTTTCAAAACAAATATCAGGTTTTGAACAAGTTATCATCTTGGAACGATCCAAGTTTGATAAAGAGAAGAAAGAGTATGAAGAAGAATGCCAAAGAAAGAATTTGGAATTGTCTGACAGCATTGTACAGAAGAAGAAAGAATTAGATGAAGAGAAGAGAGTGTTTGTTATTGAAAAGAAAAACACTGTTAAGAAAAATGCTGCAATTGCCAAAGAGCTTACAGAGAAAAAGAAATGGCTTGATATTGCTTCAGAAAATGAGAAGAGAAGTTCAGACGAAGAGAGAAAGGAGTTTGAGAAAGAAAGGAAAGTATTTGAAAAGTTAAAGAAGGAATTAGAAGGTAAGTTTTTGGATACTTCAAAGAAATTGTCTGATCTAGAGACAAAACTTGTAACTGAATTGAACATGAGAACTGAACTGAAAAAGAAATATGATTTAGTTGCTGCTGAAAGAGACCAGCTTTAACAAAATGTTAAAGACTTTTCGTGTGCTAAAAGGCCAACTGGTTCTCAATCACAGTGTAAGACTAACTTTTATGATTGTTCCAAATCGAACAGTTATTCAAGTAGTCCTAAATCTACTGTTTCTAAGAACTATTCTCGTTCTAATCAGTATTATCAAGGGTATGTCATTGGATCACCCAATTATTCTTCAAAGGTTAAAAGCATTTGGGTCAATAAGTCTGAATCTGTTTKATCTCAKAACTCTGTTGTTACTAACAATCTTCCTTGCTTTGTGAGATCCACTTCTGATTTGATTCATCTTAGCAAGAGAAGAATCATGTGCTCCACATGTAAATCAATAGATTTTGTGAATAAGATGATCTATAACAGATGGAGTACAGACAACAGAGATCAGAAGGACCGAAAAGGTAAGAACATGTATGATTTTAATAGTTGGTATGGATCATATTCTTTTACTAATCATCCTGTTCAAAGTGCTAAAAAGAATACATCATATAGAAATAAATGGTTTGGAAGTTACAACATACCTCAACCCGATACTAACAAAATAGGACCCAAGTTCATTTGGGTACCAAAATCTACTTAATCTGGTTTTGCAGGTGTGTCAAGTTTGTGCTGATCAGAAAAAGCGCAACTTATTTCCTTATAGCGTAGCAGCCAGCGCCACATTTTGATTTAGGAAGATGGTGGTCAATGACCCACTATTTTTTAGCTATCAATGATTGAATGGAAGGCCTGGTGAGATGGGCATCAAAAAGTCTCATATATACAGTACATCCGTTGTGCTGAGTATATCTGTTATACTCACAGGACAATCTTTTTATAAGATTGAAAACAATTTCATTCGTTGAAATTGGTTGTTACCTTCCCATTCCCTTAATCTGAAAAGATTAAACAAGTGGATTGAAAAAGATCTACTTACAGTTTCGTGAATTGACGGCTTACGCGGAAAATTTCATTCATCATATGTATGATGGAATGATTCTCATTTCATCATAAGGGAGAGTATATAATAATGAATGAAATATTCATTTCCGAACATTTTAAAGGGAATCTGATGCAAAGATCAAAGGGGAGTAACTTCAAGTTTGGGAAAAGACTCAAAAGAAGTGCGACTGTAGATAATTACAGAAAGATTATTCATGTGCTACAATGACTGAGAGATGTTGAATGTGAAGATCATCTTTACAACAGTTTACTGAAGATTAATTATGAATATTCTTTGAAGATCAAATCTTGTACATTGTTTCTGATGATTACTGTTCTACATTGTCAAAAGAGAAGATCATTGYTGTTCTACATTCGAGGGGGAGAATGCTAGAAGATCTTTCTCAACAGTTGATTGCTTGAAGATTTCAAGTTGAAGAATTCTTTTGAAAGAAGACATAATGTGCTTAATGCTTCAAAGTTCAAACAGGACTCAAAGTGCAGAATTTCTTTCAAGTCTGAATACAAAGAGGGAGAATGTTAGGAATGAAATTCTATGTAAAATTGTATTCGTCTTGAAAGATAAAATTGTCTATAATTGTAGAAAAGACATCGTGTTTGACTTTTCTTAGATAGGTTTGACTTTGACTTTGTCTAGAAGTTTGACCCTATAAATAGGGTGATGTCTTTGTAAATCTAGTAGAGAGAGCTAATTGTAAAATCATATTACGTAAAGAGAGTTTGACCAGAGCTTTTGAAGATTGACTTTTTCTCTCATAGTTCATCTCTTATGTTCTTGAAGATATATCTTAGATCTTCCATTGTTATGAAGATGTATTGAAGATTGATCATAAAGTGACCTATCAATTGATGTTTAACATTTTAAGAGAACAAGGTTCTTAAAATTATCAAACGTATTTCTTAGAAGAAGAAGATTTAAGAGAAGAAATTGTGACCTTAAGAGTTTAGAGTGTAAGGTCGTAGAAGAACTTGAGAGATTTTGAGAGTATTTCTTGCTTGGAAATTTCAGCAGAGGTTCGTCTTTGAAATTTTGAAAGCGTAAAAAGAAAAATGGAGGAGTGGTCTCATATTTATAGGTAGGAGGAGAGAGAAAATATGAGAAAGATAAAAGATGACGGTTGAGGAAAGGGGCCATGATGAGAAAATGGCAAGTTCTCATCCATGATTGGATGACATTAAATGAGGTAGCGTATGACAGTACCTTTTTGCATGTCTCAAGGCGTTGCGCATTGTAAATAGAGAATGTCGTCATTAAGACTGTTCATTAACTATTTCTTTTAAAAAAAGAAAAGGTTTTTAAGAAAATGATGAGTCATTTAGTGTTTAACTAAACACTGAAAAGACCTTTTAAAACATTTTTATCAATGAAGTCAGAATTCTTCAGTGATAGTTTTAAGGCATCAGTGTCAGTAATGAAAGAATCACTGAACTTGGCATTTAAAAAAACATGTGAATCACTGAACAGAAAGGATTCAGTGATCATTTTGATCTGTAAGAGAATAAGTACAAAGATATACTTATTTATGATCAGTGATCAAAGAATCACTGAAACACACTTATAAAACATTTTAGTCACTGAAGAAGAAAAGTTTCAGTGAAGGTTTTAAGTTTTGAAGAAAAGAGAAGAGTAATCATACCTCAGAGAGAATAGATACATTTACTCAAAAGTTCAGTGTCAGAGATAGAGCACTGAATCATTTCTCTTACTGAGTGATGTTAATTGCTGAAGATTATTCTTCAGTGTTAAGCATCCCCAGTTCGTTGATCAAGATGTTAAATCTTGTCTCATCAAGAGGCTTGGTGAACAGGTCAACGAGCTGGAACTTAGTTGGAACAAAGTGAAGTTCAATATCCTCATTCATAACATGATCTCTGATAAAATGATATCGGATCTCAATATGTTTGGTCTAGGAGTGAAGTATAGGGTTATTTGCAATTGCAATAGCACTAGTGCTATCACAATAAATTGAAACTTTAGAAAACTGAAGATCATAGTCTATCAGCTGATTTTTCTCACAAAGAATTTGGGCACAACAACTACCAGCGGCTACATATTCAGCTTCAACTGTTGATGTGGACACCGAGTTTTGCTTTTTGCTTGTCCAGCTCAGTAACTTTTCACCTAGAAGTTAACAGCCTCCAGTGATGCTTTTCCTATTAATTTTGCAACCTGCAAAATCACTATCTGAGTAACCTATTAGGTCAAAACCTGAACCTTTAGGGTACCAAAGACCCATGTCAGGAGTTCCCTTAAGATATCTGAAGATGCGCTTTACAATAATCAGATGAGATTCCTTTGGTTCAACTTGATATCTTGCACATAAGCAGGCAGAGTACATGATATCTGGCCGACTAGCTGTTAGATACAGTAGGGAGCCGATCATTCCCCTATAAACAATTACGTTTACAGGCTTTCCACTTGGATCCTTGTTGAGAGAGAGAGTGGAGGAGCCATTGGAGTCTTCATAGATGAACCGTTTGATAAATCAAACTTCTTCAGCATGTCACGAACATACTTACTTTGATTGATAAAGATACCTTTATCTGTTTGTTTGATTTGGAGACCTAAAAAGATGGTTAGTTCTCCCATCATGCTCATCTGATATTCTTTCTTCATGCGATCAGCGAATCGAAAACACAAAGAGGATTAATGGAACCAAATATAATATCATCGACATAAATTTGGACTAGAATGATGTGACCCTTAACTTTTCTAAGAAATAAGGTCTGGTCAATCTTTCCACGAACAAATTTCTCATAGATAAGAAATAAGAAAAGGGTATCATACCAGGCAAGAGGAGCCTATTTTAACCCATAAAGAGCTTTATCTATACGATAAACATGGTTTGGATACTTAGGGTCGAGAAACCCTAGAGGTTGTTCAACATAAACTTCCTTTTGAAGTTTCTCATTTAGAAAAGTGCTCTTTACATCTATTTGGTAGACTTGAAGTCTCTATGGGCAGCAAGGGCTAGAAAGAGTCGAATAGCTTCGAGTCTAGCCATTGGTGCGAAGGTTTCGTCATAATCGATCCCTTCTTCTTGTCTATAACCTTAAGCAACAAGTCGAGCCTTGTTACGGGTTACCACACCTTCCTCATCCAACTTGTTGTGATAAACCCATTTGGTGCCTATCACTGATTTGTCAGAAGGACGCGAGATAAGGTACCCGACTTTGTTCCTATCAAACTCAATGAGCTCCTCTTGTATGGCAAGGACCCAACTAGGGTCAGAGATAGCACCATTGATTTTCTTGGGTTCAACTAAAGAAAGAAAGTTGACAAAGAGACAGATATTACCTAGACCACGACGAGTCTTGATACCTGCATCTGGATCACCAAGAATTTGGATGGTCTTTAGTCCATCGCTGAGCCGACAGAGGAATTTCATCTGAGTAAGTAAGTTCAAGAACATAAGATGAGGCTTCAGCTGCATTGTCTTCAGCAATAGGAACTATCGCTAAATGAGCCTCAGATTCAGTGACTGAAACAGGTTCAGATACTGAAGACATTTCATTCACTGATTGATCAGTGTTTGAAGTAGAACGAGGAATACAGTTAATGGGCACTGCAGTGAAAGAAGGGTCCTTACCGGACACACTTTGATCAGTGAAGGTGTTATTGGACAACACTTGATCAGTGAAAGATACTATTCGGACAACACTTGATCGGTGAGAGGTTCTATGTGGATGGTGCTTTGACCGATGAGGGATCTCGTTGGACAATGCCTTGTCCGATGAGGGTTCTCCTCGGTTTATGCTTCGACTAATGAAGAGAAACAATAATAGTAATGAAGTAAATTAAATCCATACACCATATATTAAGATCTAACAACATGTACTGCAGAATTATAACGACCAGATATACCCAAAACAGTATAAAACTCACCTTAGCTTAAAACTTAACTTTGATATTCTGCCTCTGCTTCTATGTTCTTCCAAAATCGCCAAGATGGGAAGTAGGAGTCATAAGGCGAAGAAAAATGGTGGAGACGGTGTAAGAGATGCTCCTCCTCCCCCCCCCCTCATATGCAAAAATTCATTAAATCTCCCTTTCATTTCCTCTTAATGCCACTATTTACCCCTGCTATTTCCATTACCATTTTTCTTCCAAAACCCGACCAACTATAATTTAAAACCGACTATTACAATATATCCTTAAGGTATACTTGTCTTTTCTTAAAACAAAACCATCACTGACTCTTTTCTTACTCATTCATCAAAATATTTTAAAAGTGAAATTCCTCAGTGATTATCTCTATCACTGAATTTTTCAAACTTATATCTTATTTCTAAAGATATATTATTTTCTTATAACTATCACTAAATCTTTCCTATTCAGTGATCATTTTGTTTTAAAAGACTTAAATGTTTCACTACCTTCTTTCCTTATCCAGTGATTGTTTAAAAGAAAATGATAATGAACGGCCATATTTCTTATGACGTCATTAATCCTTTTCATTTAAAATGGTTTTGAGATGTACGCGTCCCTCTGACACATGCTTCCCATTAGTTTTCCATCCAACCAAGGATGAGTACGTGCAAACCTTTTCATCACTGCACATCTTTTCAAGAGTCGTTTTTCCCTCCATCCTCTTTTTCCTCTCTCATCCTACCTATAAATATGTGTGATAACCTCTCCTATTTTTTTTATGCTTACAAAATCTCTCAAATAACTTTTGCTCCCAAGATATGCTACAAGCACGAACCAAGAACTTTCATAACCTTCAATCGTTCCTGCCTTTTTCAAGAACAAAAGATTGATAAACTTCTATTATATGTTGAACTGTTCTTCTATTTCTTAAGAAACTTTGTTTGGACATTTTAAGAACTCCTTCTCTTAACGAACAAACAGATTAATGAATCATTCTAATACTTGCTCATAATCTAAGTTTCAAAACACTTTATCTACTTGAAAAGCCCTAATATCATTATGGATATTCCAAAAGAAGTTTTTCTTTCAAAACTTATAATATTCTAACAAACCCTTGTACAATCTTATGTTTTATTTTTCTTATAAACAGAAATGGCAGCCAAGAATGTTAACTTCTCCCTTGATGAAGTGTACTTCAAACCTAACAACCGTGTTGGATTTTTGGACATTCCAATCAAGAAACCCTTTTACGAGGATGCGGCCAACTTTATCAAGAACTCCATGATTAGGCACACTCTTACCTTTGCACCTGTGATGGTCAAAGAATTCCTTCAGGAGTTCTGATTCATTGCTAAAGTGAAACAGGAAACTTCTGATTCATTGCTAAAGTGAAACAGGAAACCAACAAGACTAGTAACCAGGTGGAGAAAATCTCCTTCACCTTCAATAGGATGACCGTCAGTTTTGGCATCCCTACTGTTAGAACCAGTCTTCAACTGCCAAAAGGTCCCTATGCCAGTGAACCTTCCACTAAGGACATCATCAACTTCCTTGATGGTATTGGCTACAAATGTCCATCAAAAAAGGACTCCAACGAACCTCTCAAGTCGATATCGAATATTAAGAAGAACCGCATGTCTGTGGTGTGGCAATTCTTGTTCTCCCACTTCATCCAGTGTATAGAAGGCAAGACTGGTGGCTAGGACCAGGCCTCCAGGGTGGCACTGAACATTGGTGCCTTCGTCATATGCCAAATAAAGATTAACTACGCTAGTGTGATTTTTGAAGACCTGGCGCTGAAACAGAACAAGGGCCAGGAAGAAAAGGTGGTACCTTATACAAGGTTCCTGTGCATGATATTTTCCAAAATCTTTGGCAAAAAATACCCCACAGAAGGCAACATGCCCATTTGTAGGCTTAGGTCTAGAATATTGGACCAGAAGTCTAAACCTGCAGATGTTGGGTTGTTTGCACCTATGCTTGTCATCGCCAATGGTTCAGGTAATGTCTTCTATTCCTTCTCTCTCCCAGGTGGTCAGGATTGAGGCAAACCCCCCTCCATCTATCACAACCATTGTAAAAATATCCTCTAAGAGGACCTCGTCACAAGCCCATCTTGGTCCTTCACTTAGGGCCAAGAAAGCCAAAAAAGAGCCCAGCCAAATCTCTGACTGTTACCTACCAATATTTCAGTCATTGAAACAAGCCTTATCCTCGATACGCTCTCTCTCTTCTACCCCCTCCAAGCTCTTCAGGGCTCTCCATAGACATTGTTGTACACGTGGCTCCTCACCCAACCACCTCAGTGACCTAAATCATTGAAGGTGAGAATATCAGAATTGCCACTGCTAAATACTCACAACCTCTCTTAGCCATTCTCTCTTCTCCTTCTCCATTAGTCTCTACACGTGATCAGGACTCACCGACGGTTGTCCCCACTGACGAGGAAGCATCCACCACAGGACCAGAGGTGACTCATTTCGAGGTGCCTCAGTCACAGGACACCTATCTTCAGGATGGCGAATTCGATACAACCAACGTTAATCCTTTGGATGACATTGATGACCCTTTGGTATTCCATCTCCCTACCCTTTCATTTCTTCTAACCAAGAGCCCCCTTATGCTCAAAATCTTCCTTATCTTTCAGGTCCTTATGTTACGGAACCTTCAGCCATGGAGGCTGACGTCTATGACATGGCTAAGGATGTGAAACTCCTTCCCCCTATTGTCGCGAGTGTCTTGGACAAGATGGACCAAGTCCACCAAGACATGCCCAATGAAGAAGACCTCATCTCCGGCCTCTGTGCTGTCAAAGCTGAGGTCAACGAGGTGAAGGAACTGTTGAGTATGATGTAAGTTGATGTATACACCAACACTAAGGCCATAAATGCTTCAAATAGCAAGGCCAATGAAGTGCATGTACAGCTCGCCAGGCATGGTGAGTTGCTGGAGCAGATTCTGACGCTTCTTCAGTGTCCAGCCCCGGTCCCTGAACCATCCTTCACAGATGCTGATCACAGGCTTTGGACCAGGTGTCTGAGTTCAACATCTTGCAAGCTAAGGCGCTTTCAAATCTCGAGCTTTGCATAGATGATCTAGTGTAACTTCTTAATGATCTTACCTCTACTCTTGTTCATGACAAAGAGGGGGAGAAAGACCTGCCTATTGTTGAGGAACCTGAAACTGAAGTTGAAGCTCCTCAAGCCTTGATCCCTCATCCTGAGGATGTCGTTACATTTTATGACGTTGAAGTTGATGCTGAAGCTGATGATGATGGCGATGTAGTTATAACGCCTTCTCTAGACGAAGACCTTCCTATCACCTTTGCAGCTAATGTTGGCAATGAGGACAACGAGGAAGAAGATTATGAGCTTCCTCTCCTTGATATTGGACGCGATCTAGGTGGTGATGATGATGATGAAGACGACAGTGATGACGATGACTTCACCATTCAATATCACACCAGACCTGCACCAACGCAGATTGGCGTCTCTCTCAGGGAATCTTCATCCTAGGGAGAGAAATCACAAGGGAACCAGCACACCCTTAGTAGAAACAAGGGTGTGGATGAAGAGGGTAATCTATCCATTCTCTTCAAAGAGATAGATCATACTAAAATTGCCCAGAGCTCCAGGTTTGTTCCTTTCTCTCCTTAACCTGACAATCCTCTAAACTCTTCTTTGATTCCCTTTGATCATCCAGATGAAAGGATACCTTTTACAGCACACCCGGAGCTTTTTTGACCAATAGATAACTCAGCTGAGGAAGCATCTCGACCAAATTAGAGTAAAAATTTCTCTTCGTACCTCTGGTTGTGGTGAGTTTGACTTTCTCACAGAATTTGAATGAGAAGAATCTTTCAAGGCCAAGGAAGAGCTACACATTCAAAGACAGTAGACTGAAGACATCTTGAAGCTCGCCAAGTCTCTCGTAGTCAAAGCTCTTGCCAAGGGAAAGCTGAAGAAGATGAACCCAGTCAAGGCCCAGGCTCAGTTGCTCTCCCAAGTTGAACAAGAGAGCACTGGTGCTGAAGGACCATGATCAAAGATGGAGTGAAGACCGCATGAAAAAAAGGATAAGTCCCCATCGGATTTCGAATGTCTCTATTAATAGACGGATGAAAGATGGTGGAATGCTCATCTCCATGGTCATCATCAAAGACAACCTTGAAGCTGTCACCGAGACCTTTCGTACCTCAGGCAGTATGGCTATGACGAATGGCTAGAAATAACCCAAGCCATCCAGTGCTCAAAGTCCAAGCATCGAAAAATTATTAAAGACATTATGAATGATCTTATCAATAAGGTGTCTAGGTATGTTTTTATTCCTATGGTGTCTAGGTATGTTGTTATTTCTCCAATGCCTAAGCTGCTGCTAAAAAGAAGAAGAAATCCTTCAGATCCTAATGATGGACCTACTCTAAGGAACAAAGATGAAACTAAGTTCTCCTTAGAGGAAATCCTATAGGATCGAAGAAGCCAGATATCTCTATGTTGAACCTAACTCTGCCAGCGAAGGGTTCTTACATACCCAACATTGTGCATTTCAAGCCTGAGTATGGATTAATATTCATCGACTATGACGACGATTACAACTTCCAGCTAGTAGTTGAGTTCCATCTCTGTCCAATATACCACCTTGAATATCTCAAATATCGGTTGGACAATGACCTACTGGTGAGATGATGGACCACAAGATCAGAAAGGAGTATCTACGTCAAAAGAAGCTAGGAAAAGAAGTACCAGGGTATATCAACTTTAGCGACCTAGAATAGTTAAACTTTCTATCTTGTAATCTTGCTTTCTTTTCATTACATTCAATGTACAATCTATATGTAATAGGTATAGAAATCATTGATGTAACATTTGCACTTTTCCAACGGATAATATAAGTATTTCTTCAACGTCACTAAAAAAGAACCATGAAAGAGTAACAGGGACAAATATCTATGAGTTCCATTTTACTCTTCCATTCATTGACAACTTTCAATCAGTGAATACGCTTTCAGTTTCAGTTATCATACTTGTATTTGTTTCCCTTAAACTTGTAATCCTTTACAACTTAAGTGAACTTTATAAGAAAATTGTATCCGTGAAAAAAATCCCAGAATAGTTAAAAGGGACTTGTATTTTACTTGTACCTTTTTCTTACTATTATATCTTGGGCAATTTTATTTATGTTTCTTTGTCATCATCAATTGGGGGAGATTGTTGATCCTCTCTCTCATTGATTTGATGATGATCCATTTTACCATACAAGTATTTTTGTTAATTAGTTTTAGCGATCTTCACTGAGTCTGTTTAGTGATCGCTGAACATGTATTATAACTCCTTTAGATACTGTTATACTTTAAGAAGACAAAACTCATGGAACACCCCAAACTCCACATTTGCATATAACATGTGCTTCATATAAAAGACATACAGATTACACCACATAGGTCCCACTAGTACAAGAAACTTATGTTACATAAATTACAACTCAAGAATTCCAAAATAAAGTTCTTTGTACTATCACATGTATCACAACATGTATCTTCAAAATACATCAATGAACAAATTGATCTTCAAAAAACAGCATATAAGCATATAAGAAAAATAATCATATCTTCCCCTTCCCCTTACTATCTCGAGACCCTGTTGATCCTGCAATGCATATTTTAAAACACAAAATGAGGGTTATACTAGAAGGTTTAGTGAGATAAACGCTTTCATTACAATTACAGGGTGAAGATAACCAAGACTAGTTAAAATCATATTTGTAATCAAACAAATATATATATATATATATAACTCAAAAAATTCCAAAAGTACATGCTCTTGTATCTTGACATCTATATTTCAAAACATGGCTAATTAGGATCTTCATACAGGTAAGCACATAGGGATAAAATTCACAGAATGCTCTTTCCCTTATTATCATTATCTGCATACATATTTTGAAAAACACAAAATGAGGGTTAGACATGAATGTCTAGTGAGGATTCCCTTTTTATGTAATGCAGGGTGAAGATCACCAAAATATTTAAACCATTTCATATAATGAAAGATAAAACCATATCCTGTTTGAGTCCATCGGACCTCTGGTTTGAAAGGATACACTTAGAAAATATTCTATTTGAAGTCCATCGGACCTCTGGTTCCAAAGACTACACTTAGAAAATATTTCATCTTATAAGAGGACCAGAGCCTCTGGTTGTATTAACCAGAGCTTCTGGTTCAAAAGTCAAGACCAACCAGAGCCTCTGGCTCAACGTGTAAGCCAGCCAAAGCCTCTCTGGTCTTTTTTTCATAAAAAGATTCAAATAATTCTTCTTAAAAGCTTCTTAAAGTCTGATTTTGACACAGAAGCTCTTATCAATAGATACAGAGCCTCTGGTCCAATTAGTATATTTTGTAAGAACTTGAACATTTCTCAAATCAATATTCAGAACACTCTAATTCTATAGTGAGGTCCAACCAGAGCCCCTCTAGTTCGTTATAAGGAACAACCAAAGTCCCTCTGATTCCTCATAAAATGAACATTCTGTTCCAAAACACTTTTAACTAAAACTAATGACCACACCATAGGCCATATTTTTCCCATAACCATAACATCAATACCATTATTTATAATAAGAACATCTCTGAATCCTCAAATCACCAAAAAGTGAGAACTCCAATATGTTGTAATCTTAAAAGATATAATAGCAAGAGTTATACCATGCACACACAACGACCACCCTTATTTCCCCTGAAATTCTTATGAACTATTTCATCCAATGATAGGTTACAGTCATTTCTGTCAGAGTGAATCTTGTTCATAGTTTTAACCAAACATGGTCTTAAAATAGGTTTATAATCAAAACCTTTTTAAGCCTTAAGAACAATTTGTTATGTAAATGATTTCTCAAATCATCTAATCCTCTTTAAATCCTCAAAACATGATATCATTCCCAAAACTGTTTCCAAAGAACAGTTTCTGCTTTAATTTTTTCAAAACAGATTCCAATTTCAAAATCATAAAACATTTCTTTTTAAAACTGTTTAAAAACAGTTTCACCAAACTCTTTTTAAAACTCAAACCATCAATACCCAAAAATTTATAAAATCAAACAGTAGATTAAAACTCACAGTTTGTAAACGAACAATAATTCAAAAACTCACCTTAATAACACAAATTCTGCAGATAATAACACAACAAATCTTTAAATCACTTTTGTGTAAAATTCTTCTTACGAACACTTCCACCGCCACACATACACTCTTTTTCTCTTAAAAGCTTTGTGAAATGAAGATAAGATAATCCTTATCTCTTATTCCCCTTTTTATGTGCTCACTAGGGCGGTGAGTGTTTATAATATATTACAAAAATTTGACTTTGTTTCATCATGAAGATTACACGTCTTCATATTAATAATAATTAAATTCCATGTATGCACCACATTCAATACATGCACATGTATATATCATATATGCATCATATCACCTTTTCACATATATGCATACCATTCATGCAATAATTAATTACTATGCCTGTCATCACGTAGTTTCAAATAACAATCACGTATTGGTTGCCTCAACCCAGGTTTTTTGAAACCCGATTATAACAATATATATATAGCTTATATATATATATAGCAGCTTGTTATAAATCCTAACTCAAATAACACACCAAAATGAATTTATAAATTTTTCTTGCCATACATATTGCAAGATTCTCAACTCATTGCATCAAACTGTGTGAGACCGTCCAGAACCCCTATGTCCCATAAGGACCAGAGCCCCTCTGGTTTAACAACCAGAGCAGAGTCATATTTTGAAATAAGACAACAATAAGTTGATCAAAATCAAACTCCAAATATAATGCCAAACCCAACCAGAAGCTCTCTAGATGACCAGAGCCTCTGGTCATACTAACCAGAATCTTCAGTCCTAAACTTCCAACTTAACCAGAAGTCCAAGACAAATTAGACCTTCTCTAGACTATTTTTAACCAAATTAAATACTTTTAAGATAGCCAATTTAAAAGTATTTTTGTAATTATAAACAAGTCATAAAATGCCACAACCAACTAGAGGCCATCTGGACGAATAGAGCCGCTGGTTCGCATAGGTAGAGACGATATAGTTAAAAACAAACCTTATAATGAACTTAATATATGACAAGAGGCCTTCTGGTTAAATGTGAAGATCAAATACAGCCCCTCTGGTGCACTTACCAAAGGATTTAGAGGAAAACCATCTAGAGTCAAGTTAACCAGAAGCCTTCTGGACAACCAAATCCCCTCTAGTTTAACTATGCTCTGACTTCTAGGTGTTTAATATAAAAATGATGTTTTGGAAACAGTTTAAAACACAAAGCTCAAACATATAATTCAAATTCCAAATACAAGGCCTCTGCATAGCACATGTAAATTTTCTTGTTCAAGATAAATTGAATATTTTGAAAGGATCAAAGTCCTACATACAACAAGAGGCCCTCTGGTTCCACATAAAGACCAACCATAGCCTTTGTCCTCAAAAACATTTTTTCATCACACTCATAGGATGTGACAACCTAAGTCCTTATATCACACATATATGATAACTTAAGATCATCACTTCACAAGAATGTGGTACAAGATCCATGATCAAAAGATCATCACTTCCATAAAATAGATCATGCCACCCTTTTCACCAATATACGAAACTCCCGATTATGCCACTCTTGTTACAAATGTACACATCTCCAGATTGTGCCACCCTTATTACCAATGTATGCAACTACTTGATGTGCCACCCTTATTACAACACATCATGATACAATCATGACCCAAATCCTCTTTTTTCTTTCCAAAAGCTGGCAACCAAAACCGTTTAAAAAAAGAAACTCATATAAGAACCTTAAAGTTCTCATACCAAAATCACCATTAAACTTAAACAACTTTCGATAAATCCTTTATCAACTTCCCACATAGAAACCAGGAGGTTCATTAACTTAAACATCAAATAAAGGAACTTGATAACATAAACTCACCTCATGCACTTATTTGAAGATGGATCACACAGTAACAACATAAGTTTTGATCAAATCCTGTTCTAAAAGGTTAAGAGTTAGTGTTGGATCTTAAATTCAGCTTTGATATTGATCTAATACTCTAAAAAAGCTCTTGAACAATGAAGTGCAGCGGAAGTAATAATGAGAGCAAAACAGAGTATTAAGAACACACAATATTGATGAAGAAGATGAACACAGAAGAATTGCTTCAAAGGTTTTTCAATCAATTCAATTGAAAATTTGATGATTACAATACTGGAAGCACCACAATTACAAAGGCCTTAGCCGCTATTTATACTAGTTCCTAACGACCTTAGAGACCAGATCTTGACGCGTGTCTTCATCTGAGCCGTCCAAATAAAGTCGATTAAGTCCTAGTCATGTGAGAAGCACATACAGCTAATAACCATTGAAAAACAGTTGGAACATAATATTCACAGAAGACGAAATCTGCAGACCCTTTGTGAGCCATCTCAGAGGCTCTACTGTAATTGACTTGCATGTTCTTATTGACAGAGGACCATTTTCCAGAACCTCTGTGAGAGACATCAGAGGTTCTGTCACACTTTGCTCGAATATAAGGCTTCTGTCGTTAGTCCTCTGTTGTCTTCTGTGGAAGATATCCTTCTGTCAAGACTTGCAGAATACTTTTTCTATACTTTTACAGGAGATGAATAATGGAGCTAACAATCTCCCCCTAAGTATGAAAAAGTAAATTTGGAAAAATGGGTGCAAGAAATGACTAATGAAAAAAAAGTACAAGAGGAGATTAAACTCATCCTCTGAAAAAGAATTACATTAATGAACGAATTAAAAGATTGTAAAGGCCTATACTATTACAAGAGTTTAATCCACAGCAGAGTCTAGATAATCATCTACAGCAAATTGCAGATCAGACTTGATGGTTTTGTAGACTTTGAATATCCATTCTCTGAAAGAGACTTGAACCTTGATCGTTTCCAGAAGGTCGGTTACTTCATCCGCCTTTATATGCCCTCTTTGTACCTCTGTCACCACTAAGTTGAACACCCACTCGAGAGACTCTGTGGAATATTTGTGACTCTCTTTTGGATCGAAGAACCTTAGAATCTCATCCTTGTCCAGGAACACAAACCCAAAGATGGGATTTGTGGACAATGGTGTTGGGATGAAATCTAAGCAGCCAACTTGGTCTGTTCTTTGGAGGAGAAATTTTCAGATCTGGCTGGGCCAACCTCATAGTGATGTCGAAATGTTTCTGGCTGTAGAATTTGACTTGAGCGCGCATTACCTCAATCAGCCTTCTGAGAGGAATCGAATATGTTGACCTCCTCTCCATGTATTTGTTCAAGATCTTGTGTAAAAATATTAGGTCAAATACGCAGAGGTTGTGGACGTCAGCATTTGTGAAAGTATATAGGTTGCCATCATCCCTTTTTACCATGTACTGAGTGTATAGCATGGTCTTCTTTAGCATAGTGCACGGAGAAATGGTTTCGAGTGAAGTGATCACATGCTCTGAGAAGACCTGCTCTGGTGGCCTTGTGAGTTTTGAGAAGTGGAACTTTGCAACGGCAGAGGGCATTCCTGTTAGCTCTGGGTCATAAGGGGGCTCTGTGTCCATCGAGGAGTAACGCCACCGTAGAATCTCCTCAACAGTGGTTACGGGCTCTGTGCGCACCCTTTGTGTAGGAATCTTGTTCATGGATTCAATGATCTCAGATACCCTCCCCACGGTGGCAGACTCTGGCGTTCTGGATTCTTCTTCGAGTATAGGCCTCTAGGTAGACTCCTCTGGTAGGATTGGCTTGACAGTTCCTACCAGAACGTCAAACGTACCCGTGGACGTTTCTTCCGGTATCTTTGCAAGTTTGGAAGAAGAGCCTTCTCCAACTCTGGGGATGGGGGCTTTGGCCTTTTTCGCCTGTGCCTCTGCCAAAGAAGCCTGTAGTGCTCGAACAAGATCATGGTCATCATATTCTTCTTCATTGATCTCCTCCAGCGTGTCAGAGCTTGACCCCTTCTGTGGCGACTCCTCTACTGCTTTACCCTTGCCTTTCCCCTTAGGCTCTGGAGATTTGTCTTTTGAGAATAGGGCAGTAGCAGAGTCCACTATTTTTAGTGGTTTGGTAGAGGTTGTCTTCTTTGGTTCTGTCTTTTTCTCCCCCTCATGACGATCAGGGTCATCACCTCCCTGATCATCATGGATTTGAGTGACTTCTGTCTTGCATATAGTGAGGGGAGCCTTCTTCAATCGCCTTAGAACTTTGGAAGTCGCCTTCTCCATCTTTTCAATGACCATCTCAGCATTCACAGAGGCATTGTTGATGTCCATCTCTGTGGCCCATTTTATTGTAGAGATGAAACGATAGATCTCATTTCTGAAGTTGTTACCCTCTGCAACGAGTTTCTTTGTGCAGTCTCTAAGGGCTTGAACCATTGCGTCTAGCTCTATGCGAGTGGCTAAATGGTTAATATTAGCCCTGGAGGATGAAGAATCGATGCCATAAGTGACTGCAGAGGAGAACATCTCTTTGATCTCATCCTTGAAGGCAGAATAGTTGGTGTAGTCGGCGGAAATAAAGTCTGCAGCTTATTGGGCGACAACCTCTGTTAATTCTGTTTTGAGCATGTGG
Source organism: Cynara cardunculus var. scolymus (assembly GCF_001531365.2). Taxonomy (NCBI): domain Eukaryota; kingdom Viridiplantae; phylum Streptophyta; class Magnoliopsida; order Asterales; family Asteraceae; genus Cynara; species Cynara cardunculus. Next base: position 29,270,145 of record NC_037539.1, read on the forward strand.
ATTGAAGAGGGGTTGAGAGACAGTGCGCTGAAGGCTTCTGTTAGATCATCTTTGTTGAGGACAGAGCTCTGAAGGGTTGATAAGGTCGCCTTGAGCTCAGAAGTTGTGGAAGTTAACTCCTTCAGAGCCTCTGTCGCCGGTGCAGATGAGAACAAGCTTTTCAACTCATCCATCCTCTTGAATACCTCTGTGGCAAAGGTTTGTAACTCCTCCTTCATCACATAAGTACTCGGGGAACCTAGATCACCAACACATGGTGACCTAGTAGCCTTGGAGTGTAAGGCGCCCTCAGTGTCTGATTTTACGGTGTTATCTCGGGGACTTCCACCAGATCCTCGGATATCCCCAATTGGAGAGCCTACTGGTGTTCTGTTGATTTCGTGCCTAATAGGTTCAGAGCCTAATTAGGAAGACGGATCGAGTGGAGACTTTGGGCATTTTAGACCCGCAGCCTCTGTGACTCTCTCGCATGCCTCTGAAGCATGACTTGGTGGTTCACTCATGTGTGAAGGGGCAACAGAGGCCTCTTTTTGAAGTGTCGAGTCCTTGGGCGAATGGACTCTTATTGTAAAACCACCATCCTTTGAGAGGATGTTGGAGTAGATTGAGGTTCCCGGACTGTGCATTCGACAGAGGACGAAATAATGTCCTCTGCGAGGTTTGCTGGTTTAGGGCTCAGCGTGTGCACGCTTTTTTCAATAGGGGTTCCCTCTAAAACAGGGTCCCTAGTAATGTGGGTTCCACTAGGAGGGGGGGCTTGGGTGTGTGCCTTCGACATCTTTTTCGCCCTCATCTAACTCCAATTTTTCTTCTTCGTCGTCTAATACGACTTATGTCCCCTAATCTGCCACCTCTGTGGGCGCTATAAACCCTTGTTGGAGGTCGAAGATTACATCGTGAATTTGCTCTGTTGGGGACTCTACTTCAACAGTCATGCACAACCTTCTGCGCTTAGGAGCAACCTCTGCTGGGCTTTCTTGTATTCCAGCCTCTGTGACCTCAACCTCTGCAGGTTGGGCCTTCTTCGATTTCTTCTTTATTGGGTTTGGCAGAGGACTGCTTGGACCCTCTTCTTCTGCGGGTCTCTTCTTCCCTTTCCTTTTCATAGAAGAGTCGATATCCTTCTGAGTCTTCTTTGTCTTCTTTTGCTTTTGTGGGGGACTAACTACCTTTGGTGTTTCCTCACTCATTTCCCTAGCCTCTGCAGGCTCCTCCCTTCTTCCCTCAACCCTCATTTTTTGCACTCTCTCTCCTATGGGGATACCTATGCGTGGAGGGGTTTCAGGGACCGGTTCTGGCCGCCTATATCCACGTCTATACGCTTTCCTATCTCCTCTGCTAAGGTATTTGAGCATGGCTTTTGATAGTGGCCTTGGGCTTCTGTACCCTAGCTCATGCTCTGTGGGGTGGAACTCCTTTATTGGATACAATCGTGCATTTGGCTCTGCAGAGGGCAGCTTCTCTGCTATCATATCTCCAAAGACCAAGCCAAAAGAACCTCTATAGGATTAAGTTTGGATGATTGAGGTCCTCTTTGGCTTCCTTCTGTGCCTTCACCTTTGACTTCTCACCCCTTTGAGTAGCACACTTCTTTTTGATTAAGCCCACCATGTCATCAAAGATAAGTTGCGCGTAATCAAGGGGCAGATTGAAGTAGATTCCATATACAATGGAAAGCATGGCATGTGAAGCTYGGTCATGGCTGCCGACCTTCCCTGTTAGACAACAATTAATTATGGAGAACAGAGTGTTCCATATTGGGGGAAGGCTCTTCCTTTTGAATTCAGTCCTTTTTACGATTTTTGTCTTTGCTGTGTAGGAGTGAAATTCAAAGAATTCGGTCAATTCGGCGTCTGTAGGAGATGGAGCGAAGGTATCCAAATTGAGATCTTCCAAGAAAGGTAGATGCAGGGCTGTGCGCAGGGTATTTACGTTTATTTCCATTGGAACAAGCGATTTGACAGTAGGGTGTGAAGCATAACCTACTATGCTTAATCCAGAATTCTCCAGGGTAGTAATATAGGAACTGAGCAAAAATTGGGTAATATAGGTTTCTGGGGTATGTTTAGTTGCTGTGAGAGCATAATATATAGGGTGATTTCGAAGGATTTCAAGAAGAGGATATGTGAATTCAGGAAAGCCAGTTGGTGAGGGAGCGAGATAATAGTTATTGGGTTTCTTTACAAGTTCCACTCTCTCATATCGATTTTGGAAGAACGATAGGGCATGAGAAGTGAGTGCCTGTGATTGATTTACTTCGTTGTCGCTAGGGTTGTGTTCAGATTGAGCGGAGGCGGATGAACTTGAAGACATTGTTGCAGGTTTTGGAAAGCTTGAAATTTTGCAAGTTGGAGATTTTAGAGAAGTGAAGGGGTTTATGTTGGGGGGAAGGGTATTTATAGTGAGGAATTTGAAAGCGAACCGTTTATTAGGTGAAAAAATCGTGATGAGTGGCTTTTGGTAGGGACGAATCAAAAATATGACACGCGGTGTTGGGAAGACGTACAATTGATGATGTGCGCCCCCGTTTCTGACACGCGCATGATCTGTTTTAACCCTTATCCACTGAACCACTCGCACCATATCAATAATACAAAACTATAGAAGAGAGTTCTGTCAGAGGCCTAAGGGTAACAGAGCCTCTGTGATATGTGCGGGGCCTTCTAACATGTTACACCTTTATTTACCTAAACG
>NC_037539.1:29273785-29303436 GCF_001531365.2 Cynara cardunculus var. scolymus
AGCCATCTCAGAGGCTCTGCTGTAATTGACTTGCATGTTTTTATTGACAGAGGACCATTTTCCAGAACCTCTGTGAGAGACATCAGAGGTTCTGTCACACTTTGCTCGAATATAAGGCTTCTGTCGTTAGTCCTCTGTTGTCTTCTGTGGAAGATATCCTTCTGTCAAGACTTGCAGAATAATTTTTCTATACTTTTACAATAGATGAATAATGGAGCTAACAGTTAGTCATTTTCATAAGAATTTCTAGGAAACAAGACTTGGATTCGTTGTTAAAATCACTTAACTTCTTAATCGGATTCACATGACTTAGCCATTTTTCCTTACATTTTACCCGAATTCTTCACTAAATCGTTCCACTCCTTGACTGATTTAAGGTCTCCTCGCATAAAGGGTTAGCCATATTCAATTTCAAGAACTTAGTCACTAGCAGTCTTATCCGAAAGCAGACCTGTCCGGATTAGCCTCTACTTCGCTCAAAGGTTTAGGAGATTTAGGCTTTCCTCGCATAACCTTACCCGGATTAGCCTCTACCTCGGTCACTAGTCTAGCCGGACTTGTCTTTCCTCGCACACAGCTTTGTGCAGACTTGAGTATCCTCGGCCAACTTAGTCGCTCAGCCTTACATTGTGATTAGTTTCCTCGCATATAGGCTTGTGCGAATTAGGCCTACCTCATGCAACACATTACCCGGATACCTTCCTCGGCCGACTTAGTTTCCTCGGACACCTCCTCATCCGGTTTGGCCAACCTCGCCTACCACATTGTCCGAATTTGATTTCACTTAGCCAAATTTTCATTTATGTCCGTATTTCATTTCATCTCACATCACATTGTCCTATTTTGAAGCATCCTTAGCCAAATTTTGTCATTTCAAAACCAATTTTGTCCACATTTCATATTTTTTTCATTTTGATCAGGTTTTATCTGGATTTCACCATTTTTATTTGATTTTCACCAAAATACTTGATTTTTGAGCAGTTTTAACTGTTTTATCTGATTTTTCAAATCTGAACAGTTTTTTTGAATGTTCTGAGAATTTTTGTTTTTACTGATTTTATCTGAGTGATATCTTTAGATTTTGATTTCTTTGTTCGATTTCATATACTACATAGATTTTTTTTGACCCATCTTTGAATTTTAAATGGCATCATTCTTTGAGAAGGAGAACAAGGAGCTGAAAGAAAAGATCTGTGAACTGGAGACAAATCTGCAAAGCTATAAAGGCAAATATGTAAACATGTTTTGTGAAAATCATTCAAATGAGGAACTTATTAAACATTTACAACGGGATCATAAAGTAGTTATAAAACAAGTTGAAGAAGATTTCATATATAAGATTGAAGAGCTTGAGAAAACTCTAGATTTTGTAAGAAAAGATACCGATGAAGAATTGAAAACTTGGAGCAAATCAAATAAAGATCCGTTTAATAAACTCCAAACAATTGAAAATGAACTAAATGCTAAGAGAAACTCTCTAGAAAAGAAAAATAAAGAGAGTGAAGATGTGACATTCTGCATTTCGGAGTTTCAGGTTAGCACTTTATTATAGATCCTATATTTAGAATTATAAATTTATTAGGATCTAGTCATGGTGGTTAGAGTACATCTGACTCAGTACCCAAAGTTTAGCTTGAAAGATCCGCCTTAGCAGGCAATTGATAAAGTTAACTTGTGTAATGTCAAATATTTTAGAAATGTTCCAAATAAAATAAAGTTGATATTATAAACTTTTAAAATTAAAATACAAAAGTCTCATTTGAATGTCCACATAATTTATTAAAAGACGGAGTTTTGAAATTAGTAATGTCGTTTTATTTATGTTTGGTAGATTATAGTGGGTTTATAGTTAATTTGAAAAATAATAAAAAGTTTTATTGGGTTTGGGCCTTGAGGGGCTAGCCCACTTATTTCTTTAAAAATCATCATATAAATACCCCACTCCCTTTGAAAAACTCTCATATATCCAAAATATCAACAACTTGAGAACCCTTTCATCTCTCTCTAAAAATCAATCACCCTCCAGCCTATTCCATCATCAAGCAAGCTTAGGAATTTTGTCAATCTTGAAGATTCCCAAGATTATAAGAAAAAGGTATGTACTAGTTATCTTACTTTTGCAAATCATTAAAAGTATTTATCCTTCTTCTCCTACATCCCGATCTTGCAGCAAATTTCTGGAAAGTATGAGGGGGGAGATTATGAGTCACAGACATGAAAATGTCTTCAAATGGACGATAATCTATGATCCACATTCTCAAATTTTTACTAAAGTAGGGAAAAATCGTTTGCATGTAGAGTTTATTTATGAAAGGTATACTTCGGAATATGATAGGGTCTTGCATGAATCTTTAATCTACCCTATCTTCCTCAAAAAGTCAATAGAATCGGGAAATAATCTTTCTGGAGATTTTACTTATTTTTGCTATCTTGAAAATGGTGTTAAAATTCTTGAAAAATGATGAGTTTAGACCCCAAAAAGATTGTCACTCGTTGAATGTGCAATCTGTTTTGGGGGTTTTGTCACTCGAGATTGTAGGGTATTTATGAGGGACTTAAACCCACATTGGTATTTGGAAAATGTCGGCTTAGCTCATGATTTTAATGATGTAAAAAGTGGACATAAAAAAATGACTTTTGGAAGGTTCTACTTTTAGAGTTTGGTAAAACCCAAAAAACAATATTTGGAACAGAATGTATTATCTGTCCAAAAATCAGCTTTTGAGAATAGGATTTCGATTTCTTTTAATATATAATTTTTGGGCTATTTTTAGAATAAATAATAAAATATCAACTTAAATTTATGAAAACTCGATGGCATTGCATGGGATGCAACTTAACTTTATCCTTGTCAAGAACCCATAAACGATCATAGTTCTGGTTGTTGGCCTGTTTAGGAAGTTAGGGCGGGCGTTGAAACCTTCAGACGTCATTCTCTTGGATATTCACCTATATACCTGTGAGTTCTCACAGCCCCAATTTTAATGATTTGTCTATTTTATTGGGTGAAAAGCATGTGAGTAAGCAAATTATGCATGTTTATTTATTGAAACCATTGGACTAAAGAACTGTTTAGTCAAGCTTTATTGAAACCATTGGACTAAAGAACTGTTTAGTCAAGCTTTGTTTGAAACCATCGGACTAAAGAACTGTTTAGTCAAGCTTTGTTTGAAACCATTGGACTAAAGAACTGTTTAGTCAAGCTTTGTTTGAAACCATCGGACTAAAGAACTATTTAGTCAAGTTTATTATGTCATGAAGTACTGACTGTTATTACACTATAAAATAAATGCTAAATTGATATGCTTGAGAGTATATTTTCCAAATAAAGTCCCCGTCCGTAAACGCTACTTGTTAACTCGGGAACGTTCCCGGGCCGTGGTATTGTGGATAGTCGCTATTGTGTTGACAGTCCCACCCAGAAAGGGGTGCACATTACTTATGTTTTCTTGGTCTAATCATGTGGAATTTGGACCACCGCTGAATTAGTACTACTAAGAATGTGGGACCTAAGTTAGTGTACGGGCTACTTATGGTCGTTCGTAAAATAATGGGGCACGTTGGTCAGGTAAGGCTCGGTAGTGTCTCAAGTTCTTACGTCGTGGAAGATTTACATTTATTAAGTGCAAAAGATTCGTATAAGTTTGCAAATATTTGGTTTATGCATTAAAATGTTTTATGCATATGAAAACCCATGAGCTCACCAACTCTTTGTAGTTGACTTGTTTTATGTTCCATGCTTTTCAGGTAACAAGTAAGAAATGAAGTACTTTGGGAGCATACTCGTGGCAAAACAGATTAAGTTCGAAATGGAAGTTTTTGTAAAAGAAGTATTTGTCAAAATATTTGGTTATGATGTTAAACTCGTTTTATTTTGAAAAATTGAAAAGTGTTATTTATTAACGGTTGTTGTGACTCGCTTACCTGTTGCATCTCGTGTTTCCGGTTTAGCGGGGTGTGACAGATTYGATATCAGAGCTTCAGTTATAGAGAACGCTGGTTTTCCTTAAAAACCATCGACTATAACCAAAAATTTTCAAAATGGAATTTTCAAGTAATTTGGAATCATGTGAATCTAAAGCGGGTCACGTTATTATATGTTGATTAAAGAAAGCTTGATCACCTGTGTTTAACTTACATATAATAAGAAGAACTTAATCGGTTGTACTGGAGATATGCTCCCGTAAAGAAATTGTTATGAAAATCATGATTTTATGTGTTACACTCACTATGAATATCCATTGCCCTAAAAAGACCAGAGACGTTGGGTAGAAAAACCCTTATCTTGTTAAGAGTCCATGTTGGACCAGAAGCTCTGGTTAGAAAAACTAGAGGCGATGGGATAGAAATTCCATAAAATTTCTAAGTGTTTAAGTGGCATGAGAAGCTCTGGTTAGAAGGACCAGAGGCAATGGGATAAAAATCCCATAAAGCTATAAAGTGTGTATGTGGTACTAGAAGCTCTGGTTAGAAGGACCAGAGGCAAAGGAATAGGAATTCCTTAAATTTGTTTGAGTTCATGAATGCACCAGAAGCACTGTTGAGAAGGAAACCAGAGATCAATGGATAGGTTACTTAGTACTTTTCTAAGTATGAAAGTTGAACCAGAGGCTCTGGTCATCCAACCAGAAGCTCTAGTAAGTTCAAGTATGAGGAACCAGAGGATCGATGGATAATAAATCCATAATTATTCTAAGTGTGGATGTTGAACCAGCGGTTGATAAAATAGAATTCCATTGATTTGTCAGAGGACCGATGGATAATAAATCCATAATTATTCTAAGTGTGGATGTTGAACCAGCAGTTGATAAAATAGAATTCCATTGATTTGCCAGAGGACCGATGGATGAGAAATCCTTTCYTAAGGATTTTAGTTAAACCAGAAGCTCTGGTCATGAGACCAGAGGCTCTGGTCATGGAACCAGAGGCTCTGGTAGTACAACCAGAGACTTTATATTTTGAAGGTCTAGTTTGATTTCCACCCTTAGCCTTGTTTAGAAGCTTTGGTTATATCTCTAAGTATTTATAGATGGCGTAATTAGTAATTAAGATTATTAATGTTGCAACTCACTATGGCGTCGTCCGATCCTAGTGAATACTCGGTCGATGAATCTGGTTACGTGGTTGGCCACTCTAGAAGAAACTCAGCCCACAATGAAGAAATAGACCCGTATGAGCAGGATACTGCGACCAGTGGGGCATCTGCCTCTCCACAAGCATCTTTCCTACCCCCATCAGAGCCTGTTCCACCACGAACTTATCATGGCTCAAGGATCAGAGTCACGCCAAGGAAGAGCATTCCACTGCCGCAACGTGTGGCATTTGAAGACTCTGTTAGAGTCATAGGAGAGACATCCCGACCGTAATTGGGAGCAGGATAACTCAAGTGGTGACTGGGGTACCAGCGTCCTACACCTGGGGCATGAATCCGGCTGAAAAAGAATGAGTAAGGAGAATCGCATCCGATACGCAAGTGCACTAGACCCGACTGGGATACCACCACCACATCCTAAACAACCTGTCTGATGTGATGGAAGCACACCATCAGCGCATGTTGAGGAACACGGACGCCGTCGCTGCAGCAAGGCGGTAAATAAGAAGGTTGTACAGATGGTTGGTAGTAAGTGGAGTGGTGATGCTAATTTTGGGAATAGTGATAAGATGGATGTTGTTCTAGAAGAAGGATTATTGGTAGGATGCCCACTCTTTTGCGTAGAAACTCACTATCCTATTTTGTGTGACTATAAATGTCTTTGAATGCATAATATTTTTTTTGGGAAATGCTTATTTATGACAAGTCATGGTGTGCATAAGATTAATCTATTCTGATTATGTAAATGCTTGCATAATATCCATGCAATGAACACTCTTGGCATCATTTAAATGATTGGAAGCTATCACCCTTATTATGCCACAAAAATGACGAATTCCCTTCTGACTTAGGCCTAAAAAGATGCCGCCAAGGAGGGAAAATCCCGAGATTGCACGACTTGTGTCAGAACAACTTCTGGCCGCACTCCCCAACATAGTCAGTCNTGAAGAAGTTTCTGCGCCAAAACGTCTAAAGTCTAGAAGACTAGCCTCTGTGCTAAAGAGTCACGAACGCCAGAGCTTCTTTCAAAGACTACAGAGCTTCTGTGGTAACCAGAGCCTCTGCAAGGCTCTGTAAGGACTAGAGTTCTTGGACTCTAAGTCTCTTGGACCAGAGCCCCTCTGTGAAGACCAGAGCTTCTGTGAGTGCTCACAGAGCCTCTAGTGATGCTAACAGAGCCTATGTTATTTTTGACAGGAGACTCTCTGGCTGTGCCGTCCTCTGTTATCTTTTAGATGACTATCTTCAGATTCCTTATTCTGGATAAGGCTATTCCTGTTCTGGATAGCGTCAAACTTATCCAGGTTTCGTGAGTTACTGCCTATAAATAGAGTGATTCAGATAGAGAAATAGACACACAAGAGCATCAAGAGAATTCTCTTTGTAATAGATAGATTCAAAATCATATGAGAGTCGATTAGGGTTTCTTGAGAGTTTGTAATTTCTATTTTCAATAAAAGAAAAGCAGCCGCTATTTCTCTGTTTAATCTTCTTGTTTACGTTCTCTTACAAACTTCTAGTGTAAATCGTTCTACTGTCAGATCTGGGATATAACAAACTGTTTAGTCAAGCTTTGTTTGAAACCATCGGACTAAAGAATTATTTAGTCAAGTTTATTATGTCATGAAATACTGACTGTTATTGCACTATAAAATAAATGCTAAATTGATGTGCTTGAGAGTATATTTTCCAAATAAWGTCCCCGTCCGTAAACGCTACTTGTTAACTCGGGCACGTTCCCGGGCCGTGGTATTGTGGATAGCCGCTATTGTGTTGACACTCCCACCCAGAAAGGGGTGCACATTACCTATGTTTTCTTGGTCTAATCATGTGGAATTTGGACCACCGCTGAATTAGTACTACTACGAACTGTGGGACCTAAGTTAGTGTACGGGCTACTTATGGTCGTTTGTAAAATAATGGGGCATGTTGGTCAGGTAAGGCTCAGTAGCGTCTCAAGTTCTTACATCGTGGAAGATTTACATTTATTAAGTGCAAAAGATTCACATAAGTTTGCAAATATTTGGTTTACGCATTAAAATGTTTTATGCATATGAAAACCCATGAGCTCACCAACTCTTTGTAGTTGACTCATTTTATGTTCCATGCTTTTCAGGTAACAAGTAAGAAATGAAGTACTTTGGGAGCATACTCGTGGCAAAACAAATTAAGTTCGAAATTGAAGTTTTTGTAAAAGAAGTATTTGTCAAAAAATTTGGTTATGATGTTAAACTCGTTTTATTTTGAAAAATTGAAAAGTGTTATTTATTAACTGTTGCTGTGACTCGCTTACCTGTTGCATCTCGTGTTTCCGCTTTAGCGGGGTGTGACAGAAGAGCTTACAGAGAAACTTTATAAATATGAGAGTGAACTGATTGAGGTAAAGAAATTACTGGAACTAGAGAAAAATAAAGTTCTAGAAGCGGAAAAGTTTTTGAATGTTGAGAGGAAAGTTCTGGAGAAAGATAAGACTAGGATAATAGAAGTTGAGAAAAGATTTGGTACTGAACGAATATCTTTTGAGAATAAGATTAACTCGTTGGACTTAAATGTCAAAATGCTTTTAAAGCAAATTTCTGATTTTGAACAACTTATCATCTTGGAACGAGCCAAGGTTGATAAAGAAAAGAAAGAGTTCAAAGAAGAATATCTGAGCAAGAATTTGGAATCGCTTACTAGTGCTGAACAGAAGAAGAGATTGTTTGCTCTTGAAAAGAAAATTAGTACTAAGAAATATGCAGCCATTGCCAAAGAGCTTGCAGAGCAGAAGAAGTGGCTTGACATTGCTTCTGATAATGATAAGGGAAGCTCAGATGAAGAAAGAAAGAAGTTTGAGATAGAAAGGAAAGTATTTGACAAGCTGAAGAAGGAGTTAGAAAGTAAGTTTTTGGTTACTTCAAAGAAATTTTCTGTTCTAGAGACATAACTTGTAACTGAATTGAACATGAGAACTGAACTTAAAAAAAAATATGATCTAGTTGCGGAAGAAAGAGACCAATTATTAAAGAAAGTAAAAGACTTTTCTAGTGCTAAAAGCTCAACTAGTTCTCCATCTCAATGTAAAACTAGCTTTTATGACTATTCTAGTGTGAAATCTAACAGTTATTCAAGCAATCCTAAATCAACTGTTTTCAAGAACAGTTCTCGTTCTTCATATCAGTATTATCAAGGGTATGTCATTGGATCACCCAATTATTATTCAAGAGTTAAAATGTTTGTGTCAATAAAGCTGATTCTGTTTCGTCTCATAAATATGTTGTTACTAACCCTACTCTTCCTTGCATTGTGAGATCCACTAATGATCTAATCAATCTTAGCAAGAGGAGAATCATGTGCTCAACATGCAGAACTACTGATTTTGTCAACAGGAAAAGGTACAACAAATGGTATGAGGACAACAGCTATCAGAACAGCTGGAATAATTTTAATAGGTATGATAACAACTGGTATGGATCTTATTGTGTATATGATCAACCTGTTAAAAGTAAACAAAGAAGACATCTAAAAGGAATAGATGGTTTGGCGGTTACAATATTCCCCAGCTTGATTCTAACAAAGTAGGACCCAAGTTCGTCTGGGTACCAAAATCTGCTTAATTTGTTTTGCAGGTGTGTCATATGTTGTGCTGATCGGAAAATTACTTGTATGATACACAAATGCAGGGGGAGTTTGTAATATGTCTGTAAATGGTTTTTGAACACAACAATATAGAACCCACGCTGAAATGATTATGGTTTCTGAATAAAAGAGTTCAGGACCAGCGCTGAAATGTATATGGCTTCTAAACAACTCAGTTCAGGACCCGAGCCAAAATGTTTCATTTTTTGGTTTTTGAGCTGAAACGAAATACTACTTAAATCTATTTTGTACGGGGAGTCTATGGAAAAAATTTAATAAATGTTTTTGGAAATTGAATTGATTTCTGAAACGAGTATCCTTTCTGAGCAGGTATTTCCTGAGATTTTACTTGCGTAATTTCTCATCATACATAATTCCAATATATGTTTCAGCTATTCCTCAAACCGTTATTATCACGTCTCTTATATGAAAATCATTTTCGGTGATAATACACTCGTTTGTAATCAAAGTTGTTTTCTGTTTTTTTTTTTACTTTGATCGACTCAAATTTCGTTATTCTTTGATTATTAGAATTTGTAAACTTGTACTTACAGATCTTCATTCATTTCTCTCACATACGTTGAATAATTTGTTTGATACATCACTCCTTGTTGATTGTGCTTAAAAACTACATCTTTCTTGATCAATTTCATCTGATCATTTTAGCTTATTTGTAATAATATTTTGATCAACTGTCTATGATCAATTAAACATACTGTTAAATTTTAGAAGGGATTGAGTGCTTCAAAAAAATACCTCTATGGAATGTCAGAACCGACAGACCTACCCACGAGGACATCCATATCTGAGTGAGATTAAATATAAAATGGGTTTGTGTGGAGAGCTTAAAATTAAAATGAGAGGGGTAGTTGTTGTGAGCCAAAAGAATTGACGAGAGTTTTGTCAGGATTAAAAGATTAGAAGAATCCTGTTCAAACCTCTATAATCCGACCAAACGACAAAATCTATTAGTTCCCGATTCGTTGGAGACAAATATTGAAAAAGGCAAAGCCCAGGCCAATTGTTGTCACAACCCCACCAACTACTCATTTATCTATTAACAGATAAGTGTTTCAATAACACTTGGGGCACACAGCTGTAACACCCCATCTCACACATTGCATGTAACATATTCTTCATACGTTAGAAATACATGTTGATACATCACATAGATCTCTTAGTACAAGAATCTACCAATACAGAATACATGATCCTAAAATTCAAAATACAATTCTCGTACTAATCAACTTTCATCTATCAAAACTATACATGTCTAAGACAATTCTTCATGCAGATATGCATATAGGAAAATATTACAGTTTCCCTTTCCCCTTACCATCTGCACTTCATGCAATACATATTTAAAATCACAAAACGAGGGTTAGACCAAAAGGTCTAGTGAGTTACCCTATTTATGATATTGCAGGGTGAAAAATCTCCAAAACTTTTATGTAAAATAATTCTTCATATATATATATAAACAAGAAAGAACATAATACCAATACCTTTCACTTTTCAAGCCAAATTCTTTGTTTGCAAACAACATATCAAACCCAAATAGGTTTGCACTAACCAGGTTATCATATTGCCACCATTAAACCTTTTTAATTAAACAAGGTTTATTCAAAGTTTCATGCCAAACCTGTTATTTTCTTCTCAATAACATCCAGACTATGATTTCCAATAAGAACCCTGACCCTAATCTTTTAAATCACAAAGAAATAAAGATTCCAGACCATGGTAATCTTAAAGGATTTAATAGTAAGAGTTATATCACATAACACACATACAAATGTCACCCTTATATCCAAAGGTACAACTCTCCTTGATATGCCACCCTTATATCTTCGTCAAAACATTTCACCAAAAACAATTTCAAATAGAATAGACCGCAGTCAATGGAATATTATCAGTTCAAAGATCATTTTTGTCAAAATTCCCATTTCTTTTTAAAAGAATCAATAAAATAATAAAACAACACATAATCCGGTCAAACCTTGACCGGATTACAAATCCGGACAAACATTGACCGGATTACTAATCCTGACAACACTTCTCCTTATGTCAGATTTAACACTTCAAATAATTCTCAACACTTTGTCCGGATTACTAATCCAGACAACACTTATCAAGACTTGTCCGATCAATAAGTAAACCGGTCAACTTTAATCGTATTCATACCTCTCCGATTTAAACACTTGGCATAATATCAAAGTTCATAAATTGCTCACCACATAAACCGGCCACATTTTGATCGGATTAGTCTTAAATCGAAAGATGCTATGTCCGATTTACTTTTAAACCGCTTAACCCTTGCCCAGTTTATATGTAAATCACTTAACATTTGTCCGATTTACTCTAATCCGGATAACATATCCAATTTAACATAATCTGGCCAAAATTATCAATTTGCCAAGTAAACATCTTAAAAAATTCAATTTGAACATACAAATTAATGTGTTTTGTAAACATTTAACCACTCACCTTATAAAATCTTTAGAGACAAGATTGAACCCAACTTTAATTCCAATTACAGCAAGCAAATCTGGACAAGCCCTCTCTCTCTCTCTCTCAATACTCTTAGGTTTTCAAAATGGCAGGAAGAAGAGTTTGAAGCCAAACCTCACATATATATACCCTTCCAGAAATGGATGGCGGCAGACAAGTTTAATTTTAAACTATATTCTTCCATGTATGCATGCACATCCTCCCATATAGAACTCATGCATACATATTTATGTATATTCCACAATCATGCATACTCATATGCATACAAATCTTATACATGTATTCACATAACACTTATCATGAATATATATCATGCATATATATATATATACATTTTCATAGTATATACATACATTAATGCACAGAACTTTCATATTAGCATGATCAAATGTACCAAATTTATCATGCTGTCACATAAGCACATAATAAATGATCAAGTATTAATTACCTTAAGTGAAAGCTCGGATTCGGTTATCACATTATCCACACCTCAAAAGAATTTCGTCCCGGAATTCTTTTAATCAAAAACCACGGATACTCTGATCTTATTTTTGATTCTAATTCCCAAGTTGCTTCTGGTATTTTGTGAAACCTCCACTGTACTTTAACTAAACTGATTTCTCTGTTTCTTAACACCCTGATTTTTCGATCAATCATGGCTTCTACTATTTCCACAAAGTTCAATTTATTGTCTAACTCAATTTTTGGCAACGACACAGCTAGACCCGGATCAACTAAACATTTTCGCAAGTTTGATACATGGAAAGTGTTGTGGATTAGATTTAGTTTTTCTGGTAGCTCTAACTGATATGCCACTGGCCTGATTCGTTTGCATATTCTGAATGGCCCAACATACCTCTGACTGAGCTTACCCTTCTTTCCAAATCTGATAACATCCTTCCACGGCAAAACTTTCAACATCACAAAATCACCTACATAGAATTCAATTGGCTTTCGACGATTATCAGCATAACTTTTCTGGCGGTCTTGTGCTGTCTTAATTCTTCCACGTATCTGTTCAATCTTTGTAGAAGTCACTTGAACAATTTCGGGACCCGTCAATTGTCTTTCACCTACCTCGTTCCAACACAACGACAATTGATATTTACGTCCATAGAATCCTTCATACGGTGCCGCTTGGATGCTGGAATGGTAACTATTATTGTATGTAAACTCTATCAATGGCAAATGATCTTCCCATGATCCCCTGAAGTCAATAATACAACTTTTTAACATATCTTTGAGAGTCTGGATAGTCCTTTCACTTTGCCCGTCAGTTTACGGATGATAGGTTGTGCTTAGTCGGATTTCCGATCCCAAAGCTTTCTACAAGCTTTCCCAAAACTTTGAAGTGAAACGGCTATCTCTATCAGAGATAATAGACAGTGGAACACCATGGCTAGTTACAATTTCTTTGATATAAATCTGTGCCAGCTTTTCTAAAGAGTAATTCTCTCTTGTAGGTAGAAAATGCACAAATTTAGATTGACGATCAATAATTACCCATATTGCGTCATACCCCTTTTGAGTTCGAGGTAACTTCATGATGAAATCCATAGCAATATGATCCCATTTCCACACAGGAATTTCCAAAGATTAAAGGCTTCCATATGGCTTTTGATGCTCAATATTCACCTGTAAACATGTTATACATTGTTCCACATATCTAGCTATATCTCTCTTTAATCCAGGCTACCAATATAAAGGTTTCAAGTCTCTGTACATTTTATTGGTACCTTGGTGGATAGAGTATCGGGACTTGTGGCTTTAATTTAGTTTAATGCTCTTGATAATTCCAAAACATGGTACCTAAATTCGCCCTTGAAAGCACATAAGTCCTTTGTTTGGTTCTAGAGTAGAAATTATCTTACCCAACCTTTTTGTTTTGACAAAATCTTCTTTCATGGCTTATTTCTGACATCTAAAAATTTCTTTACGAATCTCAGGGACCAAATTTATTCTTATTGCTATCGCTTTAATTGTTCCACTCTTTTCTTTCCTGCGTAGAGAGTCAGCTACCACATTGGCCTTTCTCGGGTGGTAAAGGACTTCACAATCATAATCATTTACAAGTTTAATCCACCGATGCTGCCACATATTCAATTCTTTCTAGCTGAAAAAATGTTGTAGAGTCTTATGATCAGTATAAATCTGACACTTTGTCCATAGAAGATAATGTCTCCAGATTTTGAAAGCAAATACCACCGTGGCTAATTTTATATCATGAGTTGGATATTCCTTCTCATGATCTTTTAATTGTCGGGACGCATAAGAAATCACTTTTCCTCTTTGCATCAAAACACATCCCAATCCCAGCTTTGAAGCTTCACTATATACCACAAAATCTCCTGATCCATCGAGTAGTGTTAACACCGGTGCACTGCAGAGATGATCTTTTAACAATTGGAAAGCCTTTTGCTGATCTTCTTCCCACTGAAATTTAACGCTTTTCTGAGTCAATTTGGTCAAAGGAATGACTATCTTAGAAAAGTCCTGGATGAACTTACGGTAATAGCCTGCTAATCCCAAAAAGCTTCGGACCTCATAAGGAGTTTTCAGAGCTTCCCATTTTTCAACTGCTTTGATTTTGGCTGGATCTACCTTCACCCCTGCTTCTGATATAACATGGCCCAAGAATTGAACTTCCCTTAACAAGAACTCACACTTAGACAACTTTGCGTACAACTTTTCTCTTTTCAACAATTCCAATATCAGACGAAGATGTTCTGCGTGTACCTCCTTGGTCTTAGAGTATATAAGTATATCATCGATAAATACAATAACAAATTTATCAAGATATTTTTTACATACCGTATTCATCAAATCCATAAAGGTTGTGGGCACATTCTTTAAGCCGAATGGCATAACTAAGAATTCGTGATGCCCGTACCTAGTTCAGAATGTTGCTGTAGAAATGTCCTCCTACCTGACTTTTAACTGGTGATACCCCGATCTTAAGTCAATCTTGGAGAAATAACTTGCCACCACCAGCTGGTCAAATAAATCATCAATCCTTGGCAAAGGATATTTGTTCTTGATTGTCAATTTGTTTAATTCACGATAGTCTATACACATTCGCATAGATCCATCCTTCTTCTTGACAAATAAGACCGGAGCACCCCAAGGTGAAGTGCTGGGTCTAATGAATCCTTTATCAGTCAGATCTTTCAACTGTGCAACTAATTCCTTCAATTCTGATGGAGCTAACCGGTACGGAGCCTTTGATGGTGCAGCCTCTGGTATGAGATCAATTCGGAATTCAATAACTATGTCCGGCGGTAATCCAGATAAGTCTTCTGGAAATACTTCCGGATATTCATTAATAATCGGAATTGATTCCTCTTTTCTTTTCTCTTTCTTTACATCAATTACATAAGCCAAACATCCCTAACACTTCTTCCGAATATGTTTCTGAGTTTTCATCACAGTTAAAATACTAGTATGGTGATTATGACGATCATCATAGATAACAACTGTTTCTTGGTCTGGCAGAGTGATTCTGATCATTTTCTTATTGCAAACAATACTAGCCTGATACTTTGCTAACCAATCCATACCCACCACTACATCAAATTTTTTTATCGGCATAGGGAATAACCGAATCGGTAGCTCACAACCCTCAATATCAATAATCCAGTTATTGAATACACTAGTAATAGTTTCCTGACTATTAGCAATATCAACTACCAATTTGTCATCAAGTAACACATAATTCAAACATGCAATTTGAGCAAATGATGGTGATACAAATGAAACGTTTGCACAAGAGTCAAATAACACCATAGCATGTATATAATTCAGAAGGAAAGTACCTGTTACTACATCTGGCGTAACTCTGCCTCATTTTTGGTCATCTGGAATGACCGTCCTCATGCTCCTCCTTGTCCTCCTCTTAATACAGTAGGTCTTACCCTAGTACCCGGTACATTACTTTCCATTGTCAACTGCGGAGTCCTCAACAACAAATAGTTTGGTCGTATATGGTCCGGAGAATTGCAATTGAAACATCTTCGATTTACTGGGCAACTTCTAGACAGATGGCCTGCTTCACAACACTTATAACACTTCCATGGGTCCATCTTGCACTCACCCTGATGAACCTGTCAGCATTGTCTACAGACTTTTTCACCGACCTTCTGATCAACTCTATTATCATATCTCACAGTTTTTGGCCCTCGAAAGTTTGATGAAGGCCCCTCCCATTTTATTTTCTCCATATACTTTTCCCTCTGATTGCCTATTCTTATTTCGTTCTGTTACTTCGGCCGCATCCACAGTTAGTGAAAAGGTATTGGGGTTCATGACAATTACAAATTCTCGGATAGAAGGTTTCGACCCCTAAAGATACCTTTCTACCTTCCTTGTTTCGATGAAATATAATCTTCAGCAAATTGAGAGTATTCAATAAACTTCTCGGTATACTCTTGAACTGTTCCATTTCTCTGTTCCAACTTTAGAAAGTCTTTTTCCATTTGCCGTACAGCTATTTTAGGACAAAACTGGTCCTTGAATCGATCCACAAATTCTGTCTAGGATAATATCTGTAATACATTCGTTCTGGCCAACGATTCAACTTCCTACCAAAACAGGGCATTTAACTTCAATACTGAGACAACAATTCTAACTTTATCAGATTCTGGACATCTGATGGTGTTGAACACATATTCAATCTCTTCGATCCAGCACATAGCTTTCACTGGATCTCTTTCCCCAGAAAAGGTTGGTGATTTACATGCCAAAAACATATTGATGTCTCCTTCATTATTATGAGTAACCGGAATAGAGGGATGTACTTCTACTCTTTCCGCTTGCACTCTAGCCAGTATTCCCATAATAGACGTTAAAATTTCCTGCAACTTCCCCATTACATCTACCAGCATATCTCTGGTTTCATACTCTGGGTGTGGCACTGATCTTTCCTGAACATTTCCAAAATGGGATTCTTCATGTTCAAAGTGTACTTAAGTCCGACCCCTTCCTTGTGACTGACTCCTTCCTCCACCTCTTCCCCTTGATCTTCCCCGACCTCTATTTCTAGAAGTACTGGTTGGAAGATTAAAGGGTGATTCTTCTTTTTCTTCAGATTCTGGACGAGCCGTTCTTTCATATCTTTGAGTTCGGCTAGACTTCTGTAGATTTTAGTGTTCATAATCACGTATTCAAATTCCCAAATATAATGAAGTATTCAAGTTCATATATGTACCTGTAAATTCGTAATTACATTGGCCAGATGTAATTAAAATTTACCTTACACACTATTCCTTCAATTCATCATATTTATTTCCAATGATGCTAACTATGTTTGGGACCCTTAACATGCAATAAAATAGTTTAAGTCTAGGTATCATATTGTTGAATACCTAAATCCCATAAACTCAGGCTCTGATACCACTTTCTGTAACACCTCATCCCACACATTGCTTGTAACATATTCTCATACATAAGAAATACATGTTGATACATCACATAGGTCTCTTAGTACACAAATATATCAATACAGAATACATGATCCTACAATTCAAAATACAATTCTCGTACTAATCAACTTTCATCAATCAAAACTATACATGTCTAAGACAATTCTTCATGCAGATATGCATATAGGAAAATATTACATTTTCCCTTTCCCCTTACCGTCTGCATTTCCTGCAATACATATTTAAAATCACAAAACGAGGGTTAGACCGAAAGGTCTAGTGAGTTACCATATTTATGATATTGCAGGGTGAAAAATCACCAAAACTTTTATGTAAAATAATTCTTCATATATATAAACAAGTAAGAACATAATACCAATACCTTTCACTTTTCAAGCCAAATTCTCTGTTTGCAAACAACCTATCAAACCCAAATAGGTTTGCACTAACCAGTTATCATATTGCCACCATTAAACCTTTTTAATTAAACAAGGTTTATTCAAAGTTTTATACCAAACCTGTTATTTTCTTCTTAATAACATCCAGACTATGATTTCCAATAAGAACCCTGATCCTAAACCTTTAAATCATAAAGAAATAAAGATTCCAGACCACGATAATCTTAAAGGATTTAATAGTAAGAGTTATATCACATAACACACATACAAATGCTACCCTTATATCCAAAGGTACACCTCTCCTTGATATGCCACCCTTATCTCATGGTACACCTCTCCTTGATATGCCACCCTTATCCCATGGTACACCTCTCCTTGATATGCCACCCTTATATCTTTGTCAAAACATTTCACCAAAAACAATTCCATATAGAATTGACCGTAGTCAATGGAATATTATCAGTTCAAAGATCATTTTTATCAAAATTCCCATTTATTTTTTAAAGAATAAATAAAATAATAAATCAACACATAATCCGGTCAAACCTTGACCGGATTACTAATCCACACAACACTTCTCCTTATGTCCGATTTAACACTTCAAATAATTCTCAACAATTTGTTCGGATTACTAATCCGGACAACACTTATCAAGACTTGTCCGATCAATAAGTAAACCGGTCACCTCTAATCGTATTCATACCTCTCCGATTCAAATACTTGGCATAAGATTAAAGTTCATAAATCGCTCACCACATAAACCGGCAACATTTTGATTGGATTAGTCTTAAACCAGAAGAGGCTATGTCCGGTTTACTTTTAAACCGCTTAACCCTTGCCCGGTTTATATGTAAATCACTTAACAGTTGTTCGATTTACTCTAATCTGGATAACATATCCGATTTAACATAATCCGGCCAAAAGTATCAATTTGCCAAGTAAACATCTTAAAACTCAATTTAAACATACAAATTAATATGTTTTGTAAACATTTAACCACTCACCTTATAAAATATTTTAAGACAAGATTGAACCCAACTTCAATTCCAATTAAAGCAAGCAAATCCGGACAAGCCCTCTCTCTCTGTCTCAATAATCTTAGGTTTTCAAAATGGCAGGAAGAAGCGTTTGAAGCCAAACCTCACATATATATACCCTTCAAGAAATGGAAGGCGGCAGACAAGTTTAATTTTAAACTATATTCTACCATGTATGCATGCACATCCTCCCATATAGAACTCATGCATACATATTTATGTATGTTCCACAATCATGCATACTAATATGCATACAAATCTTATGCATGTATTCACATAACACACCTATCATGAACATATAACATGCATATATATATATATATACATTTTCATAGTATATACATACATTAATGCATAGAACTTTCATATTAGCATGATCAAATGTACCAAATATATCATGTTGTCACATAAGCACATAATAAATGATCATGTATTAATTACCTTAAGTGATTACTCGGATCTGGTTATCACACAACTCACAATATATCAATTTCTCATTCGGAGAAAACTGATATTGAAAAAGAAGGATATATGTCCCCCCTTCAAGTCTTTTTGATCACGAATTGAGTCAGATAACTTTGTGTAGTCTACATGATTTATCTTTTTGAGCCAAAACAGAAGCATATGTTGCTTTATTCTACACTACAGAAATCTTGCAATTTATATGTTATTTTGCCGTAACATTCATAAATATTTTTTTATAAGCTAACGATGATTGAATGGAAGTCCTGACGGGATTAACCTTAAAAAGTCCCATATATGAAGTACATTCGTTATACTAAATATATTTGTTATATTCACAAGCCAATCTTTTTATAAAATTGTTAACAATTTCATAAGTTGAAATTGGTTATTTTTCCCACTGATCTTTGCAAAAATAAAATAAATAAATAAATAAAGATCTTTTCAATAAACTCAAAGATGTTAAAATTGCATTTTTAATTGAAAAAAAAAACTCTCCAAGGAATAATACAGAGATTAAGGATTTAACTGAGAAGTTTCATAAGTCTGAAAATGATCTGAGTGAGTTAAAGAAATTACTGGATTTAGAGAAGGAGAAATTTCTAACAGCAGAAAAGAGTTTGATGTTGAAAAAGCAGAGTTTGAGAAGGAGAAGAAGATATTCATTGGAGTTGAAAGAAAATTTGAAGCTGAACGTTTATCTTACGAGAATAAGATTAACTCTCTTGAGCTGAATGCAAAGAAGCTTCTAAAGCAAATTTCGGATTTTGAGCCGCTGATTATCTTGGAATGAGCCAAGAATGCTAAAGAAAAGAAAGACATCTCTGAAGACTGTCAGAGTCAACTACAAAAATTGTCTGAAAGCATTGATCTAAAGCAAAAGGCTTTAGACAACGAGAAAAAGCAATTTGCTCTTGAGAAAAGAAATACTTCAAAGAAGTATACAACAATTGCTAAAGAGCTTACTGAGAAAAGGAAGTGGCTTGACATCGCTTCGGAGAATGACAAGAGCAGCTCCGATGAWGAGAAACGAGAGTTGATAAATCAGAAGAAAAAGTTTGAAATGCTTCAGAAGGAGTTAGAAGGTAAACTCCTGGATACTTCAAAGAAATTGTCTGATCTAAAGACAGACCTTGAAACTGAAWTRAACATRAGAACTGAACTGAAAAAGAAATATGATTTAGTTACTGTAGAAAGAGACTAGCTTTTACAAAAAGTCAAAGACTTTTTGTGTGCTCAAAGCTCAACTGGTTCTCCTTCTCAGTGTAAAACTAGCTTTTATAATTGTTCATATTCGAACAGTTATTCAAGTAGTCCTAAATCTAATGTTTCTAAGAACTATTCTCGTTCTAATCAGTACTATCAAGGGTATGTCATTGGATCACCCAATTATTCTTCAAAGATTAAAAGTATTTGGGTTAACAAGTCTGAATCTGTTTTATCTCATACACCTGTTGTTACTAACAATCTTCCTTGCCTTGTGAGATCCACTAATGATCTGATCAATCTTAGCAAGAGAAGGATTATGTACTCAACATGCAGAACCAATAATTTTGTCAATAACAAAAGGATCAACAGGTGGCATGGAGATAATAGTTATCAGAACAACTGGAAAGGTAAGAACAGGTGTGATCAAAATTACTGGTACGGTTCATATTTTATTCCTGATCATCCTGTTCATAGTGCTGAAAAGAAAATATCTTATAGAAATAAATGGTTTGAAAGTTACAACATACCTCAACCAGATACTAACAAAATAGGACCCAAGTTCGTTTGGGTACCAAAATCTACTTAATCTGGTTTTGCAGGTGTGTCCATTTCGTGCTGATCAGAATATCATTTCTGTGATACACCATTGCAGGGGGAGTTGTAATTTATTCAAGAGGCTTCTGAACATTTCAGTTCAGGACCCGTGTTTTACCGAGTGTGGTTTCTAAACACTCAGTTTAGAACCCGTACTTAAAATGTTTTCTTCAAAATTTTTAATTTTTTTTTGAGCTTAACTGATTCATTACTTAAATCTACTTTCTAGGGGGAGTTCTCTAGAATTTTTGAATAAATGTTTTTGAAAATGAAACTGTTTTCTGAAACGAGTACATTTTCTGAACAGGTATTTCTTGAGATTTTACTTGCGTAATTTCTCATCGTACATAACTCCAATACCTATTTCAGCTATTCTTCAAACTGTTATTATCATGTCTCTTATATGAAAATCTTTTTCGGTGATAATACACTCGTTTGTATTCAATTTTATTTTCTGATTTTTTTACATACATTCATTTTTTGAATATCAGAATCTGTAAACTTGTTCTTACAGATCTTCATTCATTTATCTCGTATATACTGAATAATCAAATCATTGTCGTTTCATTCTTTTGTTAATGGTGCTTAAAGCCAAATTTTTTGATCAAATTTTTTATCTGATCATCGTGCTTTAAAGAAATAATATTTTTGATCAATCATTGGGATCAAATGTGCATAACTCTAAATTTTAGGAGGGATTGAGTGCTTATCAGAAATACCTCTATGAAATGTCAAAACTGACAGACCTACCCAAGAGGACAACCATATCTGAGTGAGCTTTAATATAAAAGGGTTTGTGTGCTGAGACTAAAATGAAAAAGAGAGGGGTAGTTGTTGTGAGTTAAAAGAATCGATGAGAGTTGTGTCAGGATTAAAAGAATATGAAAATCCTGTTCCAAACTTACATAATCCGGGCATACCACATAATCTATTAGTTCTCGATTTTTTGGAGACTAATATTGAAAAAGGCAAANCACCAACTACTCATTTATCTCTCAACAGATAAATGTTTCAATAACATTTGGGGCACGCAGCTCATCATCTATCAGTTTCTCATTCGGAGAAAGTTGATATTGAAATCAGAAGGATATATGTCCCCCCTTCAAGTCTTTTTGATCACATATTGAGTCTGATAAATTTTTGTAGTCCACACGGTTTATCTTTTTGAGACTAAAAAGAAGCATACGTTGCTTTATCCTTCTACACTACACAGATTTAGCTTTTTATATGTTAATTTGCCAAAACATTCATAGATATGCTATTTTTTAGCTATCAATGATTGAATGGAAGACCTGGTGAGATGAGCATCAAAAAGTCTCATATATACAGTACATTCGTTGTACTGAGTATATCTGTTATACTCACAGGCCAATCTTTTTATAAGATTTATAACAATTTCATTCGTTGAAATTGGATGTTACCTTCTCATTCCCTTAATCTGAAAAGATTAAATAAGTGAATTTGCAAAGATCTACTTATAGTTTCTTGAATTGACGGTTTACACGGAAGATTTCATTCATTTTATGTATGATGAAATGATTCTCATTTCATCATATGGGGGAGTATATGTAATAATGAATGAAATATTCATTTTCGAACATTGTTAAAGGGAATTTGATGCAAAAATCAGGGGGGAGTAACTTCGAAAGTGGCAAAAGACTCAAAAGAAGCGCGACTGGAGATAATCACAGAAAGATTATTCATGTGCTACAACGACTGAGAGATATTGAATGTGAAGATCAATGTTTCAAAAGTTTACAAAAAAAAAGTCTGAAGATTAATTTTGAAGATCCTTTGAAGATCACATCTTGTACTTTAATTCTAAAGATTTTGGTTAATACTGTTCTACATTGTCAAAAGAGAAGATCATCGCTGTTCTACATTCGAGGGGGAGAATGCTAGAAGATCTTTCTCAACAGTTGATTGCTTAAAGATTTCAAGTTGAAGAATTCTTTTGAAGATGACATAATGTGCTTAATGTTTCAAAGTTCAAACGAGACTCAAAGTGCAGAATTTCTTTCAAGTCTGAATACAAAGGGGGAAAATGTTAGGACTGAAAATCAGTATTAAATTGTATTCGTCTTGAAAGTTAAATATTGTATATAATTGTAAAAGTCATCGTGTTTGACTTTTCTTAGGCAGGTTTGACTTTGACTATTGTTTAGATGTTTAACCATATAAATAGGAGTATGTCTTTGTAATTAGTAGTAGGAGAGAGCTTATTGTAAATCATATACATAATAAGAGGTTTGACTGAATATTTGTATATTGACTTTCTTTCTCAATATTAATATGAATGTTCTTGAAGATACATCAGATCTGCCATGAATATGGAGCTTATCATGAAGATTGATCAGTAAATAGGGACACACAAGGGGGAGTATTATATAATGAATGAATTAATCAATTCTGAAGATTGGGAATCGGCAAAAGACTCAAGGAGTGTGAATGCAATGACTAAAGATTATTTTTGTGCTAAAATGTTGAGAGGAAGTTGAATGTGAAGATCTCATCTTTACAAGAGTTTACTGAAAGAGATTTCTCAATAGGGAGAATGTTTATAATGAAGAGAATGTTAGTGATTGTTATTCTGAAAAAGTTCTTTGAAGATCATATCTTGAAGATTATTTCTGAAGAATGTTACTGTTATTGTTCTTCATTAGGAAAAGAGAAGATTGTTTTTGATCTATATTTAAGGAGGAGAATATTGAAATATTTTCTCAAGAGAAGATCATTTGAAGAACATAAAAAGAAGAATGTTAGAAGATTGCTTTTAAGATTTCAAGAAGTCATAAAGAGCTTAAAGCGACAAAGTTCAAAAGCGATTCAAAGAGTGCAAATTATTTCAAGCCTGAATACAAAGGGAGAGAATGTTGGGATTAAATTTTTAGAGTTAAATTGTATTCGTCTTGAAAGGTTTATAATTGTATTTTTAGAAGGTTTGACTTTGACTTGTGCTTTCATAGTTTGACCTATAAATAGGGTCTTGTAAGTGTTTTGTTAGTGAGAATAGTAGAAGAAAGAACTTAAATATTGTATTACGTATAATTGAGAGGAATATACTTGTGTTGACTATTTGACTTTTCCTCTCAAAGTGTTCTTGTTAAACCCCATCATGTCTGTAAAAGTAATGAAAAATACAACAAGTGTGAAAGAGCAGAAGGCCGATGGAAGACTCTCAAGCAAAAAGTCTAAGTGCCCAATACAACCAGAGGTGCGATGAACATCCATAGGTGCGATGAACTACGCATCTCCATAACCCCTTTACTTACCAACACTTGGAGTTTTCCACGACAGTTCAACCAGAGGTACTCTATGAAGAAGATCACCAGACTCAGTTGAACATACCTTTTAGAAGACTGCTGGAGATGGCAAATCGACAGCTGGATTCTCCATTCCTTACTTAGCTTTATTTACTTTTCATAAGTCTAGATTGCTTTCCTTTCATAAGGGATTTGCTAAATATCTTCCATAGATAGCGATCTTCATAATTAGATTACTAGTACAAATATGCTTTACCTTTCTTGTAATTGTTTACGCTTTTCCACCAATCATTTGAATAAAAGTGAATCATTCGGCACTCAATCTCATTCTTGATTATTATCTTTATGTACTTGAGTGTTCTTCACCTTTTTCCATCTACATGATATATTTAGGTTATTCATAACTTGAATATTCGTGTTATTGAGAGATCTAGGATCAACAATTGGTATCAGAGCAAATTGATTGTTTTTCAATCAAATACGATCAAATTAAAAATCTTTCAATTTTTCACCCATTCGAATTCATACTCTTCTTCTCCAAAAGCGTATTTTTATTTCTCTTCAAAAAATCTCTAATGGCCAACTGGAATTCTGCATATAGTGTGGGTTCCCTCACCAAACCTCCAACTCTTCAAAGAGAAGAGTATCCACAATGGAGGATAAGGATGGTTAACTTCCTGGAGGGGATGGGCAGGAATCTCCTCAGATCTGTCATAGAGGGCCCTTATGTTCGTCAAACTCTTGTTCCAAGAGTCCCTGGAACAAGCACTACTGCAGAAGTTGCTGCTTACTACATGCCTAAAGATTAAAAGAACTGGGACCAAGATGACCTTGAGTGTGTAGAGGCAGACAGGAAAGCTAAGAGACTGATCATTATGGCCATTTCGAATGACATTTTCCAATCTCTCGATGCTTGCACAACAACAAATGAGATATGGGATGAACTGGCGAGCCAACTAGAAGGAGGTACGGAAACGAAAAAATCATAGGGCCAATGCCTCAACAAATACACAAATTTCAAGGCTCTACCTGATGAACCGATTCAGAAGACTTATGATCGTTTCAACACATTGATCAATCAATGTCGCCGAAATGACATCTCTAGGACGAAAGAAGAAAACAACTTTTTGTTTCTCAAGAGTATCGGTGATGAGTGGACTCAACTGTCGATGTCCCTCCAAGCAAATCAGAAATTAGACAGTTGTTCGCTTCATGACGTCTATGGAACTCTTGCTGTACAAGAGAAGGATATAATGATGAGGAAATTGTTCATCGGGGGACCTCTTGCTCTTGCTGCAGAAGAAAAAAAAGTTACAAGGACCTCTACCAGAGATCACAGAAGGAAAAACAAGAAGGCATTAGTGGTAAAGTCAGAATCCGAAGAAGAGCCATCTGATTCTGAGGATGACCTCAAAGCTTTTGCCAAGTCTTTGGCCTTGATAACTAAACAATTCAAGAAAAAGTTTGTGAAAAAGCCATATGAAAGAAGAGACTCTAGAAGGGAGAAGTACCAACCTTCATATGATCAGAAGCCCATGAAGTTTCATCAGAAGGAGGATAGAAGAGAAGGAAGAGAGTAAAGAGAGGAGAGAAGAGAGGACAGAAGAGAAGGAGACGGAAGGAAAGATGGTCTTCGTTGCTACAGATGTAGGAAGATAGGACATTTTTCAAAAGAGTACAGAGGACTCCTGGTGAAAGATGTTGATTATTACAAAAATAAATATAAGAACAATTCTAAGGAGCGAATCCTGATGGATGAAAAAGAAAATTGTGTGTCCGATTCTTCGTTTGATGAAGAAGACAAGGCACTCATATGCCTCATGGCCACATCCAATGCAGAATCCGCCTCTGACTTCGATGATCAGGTATGTGACCCTTCGATCGATGAAACCAACTCTGCTCCATCAGAGCTAGAGTTAAGGGTCATGAAACTTTCAAAAGATTTTCTCAAACTTAAAGAAAAATTGAACTTTGAAAAATCTGAAAAGATAAAAGTTGAAAAAGAAGTTAGTTTCTACAACAGAGAGACTGAATTGGTAAAAGAAAAAACTCGCATTTCATCGCTTAAAAAATCAGAGGAAGAAAAACTTCTGGATCTAAATAACAAGATAACTAAACATTTAGAAAAGAAGGTAAAGGCACTAAAAGAATCTGAGGCAGAAAGGTTAAATTCAGTGGCTCTTAAGAATTTGTTCCAAAAAGAAAGGGATATTCTTCATCAGAAGCTTCAAACTAATGAACTCCTGATGAAGAAATACAAAGATGCCCAAGACATTTATGAAAAACGTAACGGTCAAAAGGATTACCAAGGGATTAGATTCAATGATCTAGACTCTTTCATCAAAACCAAGAAATCCACCCTTGAATGCGCTTTCAAACTTGGATGTATTCAAAAACCCGACTTTTTTCCAAAACCAAAAGCAAACTTCAAAAGGGTTAAAGTCAATGGAAAAACTGTACTCTTGAGGCATGACTTTGAGAATGTGGTGTATGAGAGCAACATATGTAAGAATTCTAATGAAGGGAATGATGCCTCCACACCAGAGAGCGGTGGAAACCTTATGGTTAAACCAGAGCCTCTGGTTATCAATCCCACAAATTCATCAGCAAGTGTTGTCGATGGGAAAGAGAATCTTAGTAAGGAACAATCATCCGATGGATCGATGAACAATCCAAGTGACACTGGAAGTTCATCTAAGAAATAAGAAGCAATGGAACTTCCAACAGATCACTATGAACCATCAACCTCTGAACCCATTGCTCCCACAAACATCCATGAAGATTTTGATTTTGAGAAATCCGCTAGAGACTTTCTTGATTCTGACTCTGAAGAAGAAATAGTCTGTGAATCACCAAAGATCATTGAGGATAAGAAACCTCAAACTTTCAAAGCCCCAATGAAATATGAAATTCTAGAACCTATGAAAGCTTCAGACAAAGGAAAAGAAAAGCTGAGTAATGCTAAGTCTGCCAACGATACTTCACATGGCCCAATCCCTTCATCTAAATTCATTAAGTTTACTCGTGAACAGAAACAGAAGTGGCCCTTCTCTGAAAATTCTAATCAACACTTTTCTTCTCCTTCAACTGAAGAAAAGAAGTCCATCCTCAAGAAAGAAGTAAAGCCCACGCTTGCCCTGACAGATAAAAAATCTGCACTAGATTGAAAGTTTGTAAAAACAACCAGTGGTAGGACAAAATTTTCATCCTCTGCTTTTACTTCTTCTTCATCGAATAAAAAGAAAGTTAAACATTCTATTCCTAAAACTCCCAACTGTCAATGTTTAACTCTTTTACAAAACTTGAGGAATTATATGTTAAATCATTGATGCATATTCTCTAAACACGTCTATCGCTACAACAATGTTCAAACTCATGACAACATCCAGAAGCCTAAGCCTACAAAGGCCAAAGGCGATAAAAATAAACCCAAGCCTGCAAAGGCCAAGGGTAATAAACCCAAGCATGCAAAGGCTAAGGGTAATGAAAATTTTCCCAATTCTAAGAGGGTTGATGAAAAGAAAAAGGTCGTATCCCCGACTAACAAACGAGGACCCATTATGAAATGGGTACCTAAAAACCCATAACTTGTGTGACAACTGTCAAATTTGAACTTCCAGGTTAGCTCTTATTAAGTTTATATTAGTTTTATTGAAGATAATTTATAAGATTAGGTGTTAGTTAGATTAGTTTGGTCGAAAAATTCCTAGAAATTTCGGTAGTTGCTTAGAAAGTCCGATTCCGACCCGTTACTATCTGAAACGTCCTATACAGTGCCAAATGCTCCAATTTATACCCAATTTATATAAAACACAAAGTTTTAGTGTTTTAAATATAAAACCTTTTTATTTAAATGAATTTAGCTATCATGGGTTTATAATTTGAAGAAAAATGTCAAAATTGAGAAAAATGACATTTTAGCATTTTGGGCTTAATTTTTTATAAAAGAAAAAAAAATTGGGCTTGGGCCATCCCATGGCCGGCCCCTCCCCCCTTTCTCTCCTTATTCCACATATAAAAAGTCTTATTTTTTCATTTACAAATCATTTGCATCCTTCCAAAAAAAATTTAAACTCCCTGTCCCTCTCTCTCCCTAAAACTCAAGAGTCACCTTAAGATCATCTTCATCCTCCTTCATATTCAGCCAAAATTTTCATCTTTTCTTCATAAAAATAGCAAGGATTTTGAAGATATTACATCCCTCTTATCATCAATCAAGGTAACATCTTCATCTCCATCTTTTTCTTGCAAATTTTGGAAGAAAAACCCATTTTTTATGCATTTTAAATTACTATCTTCTAACCTCCGAAAATTCTGAGTTTTAAGGAGAGATTACACACCAAAAACATGTAAAAATGTTCATATGATGGTGATGATCTATGACCCAAACATTAGAACTCAAGAAGATAGGTAAAATCATGATTGTATGTGTATATGATTCTTAAAAATGGCATTTTTAAGGGCTGACAGATTATGTGCATGTGCATAAATCGTCCATATCTTGAAAATAATATTTTCAAATGTTATGAATCTTCTTCTAAAAGTTTATTTATTGAKTTGGGGTTGTAATCCAATTGATCTCACTCAAAAACATTGAGTTTTGACTCCCCAAATACTCAAAACATTATGAATGTGCATCTAAGAGTTTTTCAGTAGGTAAACCCTACTTTAAAGAACCATAACTCTCTAGAAAATCATTCAAAATCATTGATTTTTCTTCTGGAAGTTAAACTAATGAGTTACCTTTCAAATGCCACTGATTTCATTCAAAAATATGGTGATTTGTGGTTTTAACTACTCAAAACATAATGAGCATGCAATCTGTCCGAAACTGACAGATTTGTATATGTATGTTCTAATGACCATATCTCTTTCAAAACTCGATGAAAAAGGATTATTCTTCCTTTGAGAGTTAAATATATGAGTATCTTCTGCATTCAAGTGGAATCACATGAAAATATGGAGTTTTGATCTCCGAAGACTTAAAACACTTTAGGTGTGTAAACTGTGAAACCATCAGTAGGTAACTCCTACTTTGTATGCTAATATCTCTTTATTTACTTGCTCTTAGTGTATGATTCTTCTTCTGGAATGTTCTTTTATGAGTTAGATTTCATATGAATCCAGTTTCACTAAAAAATATGAAGTTTTGAGGCATTAACCAATTCAATTAAATTAAGTCTGCAATCTGTCAACTAATGACAGATGTGTGCATGTAACTTTATGGTGCCATATCTTCCTCTCAACTCATCCAAAATGAGTGATTCTTAKTTTAAAAGTTTCATTTAAGTGTTAAGTTTATAATCCAACTTGTATTTCTACAGAACACTTAGTAGAACTCTTCAAATGAGTATTTTACTAACATAGTGTAATCTGTCATACCATCTATGTCATATTGTATTGCATAAATTATTTGAATCATTATTGCATGTCCAAAATGCATGAAATGTGGTCTCAATGACCATAACTCAGTGTTATATCTCATATAAAAAGATAGGAAACTATCTCATTTTAAAAGTCTCTATAAATTGATCATTTTATGTACCATTAATTCTGTCCAAAAATGAGATTTTGGAATTATTTGATTTTATAAATTTAGATCTTTTATTGGATTATAGCATTACTTCTGGTATAAATTACTATATTAACGAGCATATGAGCATTATGTATATTTGGATTATAGATAATCAAGTTGGACATAAGTAGACACTTATGGACTTAGGACTTATTAATCCCCATAAGTAGATTTAAACCCATAAGTGACGGTTTTGGATATTCCTCTTTAATAGGGAAACGTTAAGCTCGTGTGATGACCGGATCGTATTTTTGATTTGTGGAGCTTTGCAAAAGGATGAGTTTTCACAATTTTCGCGTTTTTGGGGGAAAATCATGTATAAAAATAGTGATGATTTGCATGCAATATATAATATGTTTAAATCATGGATACAAATTGATTTTCATGAATTATGCTTTGAAATGAAATTGTGAATACGAGCACTAACACTTTGTACACTAGTAAAAGTTGTGTTTGGGTTAATTTAAAAAGTCCCACT
>NC_037539.1:29303601-29307643 GCF_001531365.2 Cynara cardunculus var. scolymus
CCACAGCTGAGGTAGTCCGGTATAAAGGGCGTAGTTGTCGCAGGTTTAGTAGTGACCCAACACTTAAAAATTACTTGGAGTACATTGTGCCTCGT
Organism: Cynara cardunculus var. scolymus; assembly: GCF_001531365.2. Taxonomy (NCBI): domain Eukaryota; kingdom Viridiplantae; phylum Streptophyta; class Magnoliopsida; order Asterales; family Asteraceae; genus Cynara; species Cynara cardunculus. Next base: position 29,303,697 of record NC_037539.1, read on the forward strand.
GTGAAAGTGTTGCGAGTAAGTAAAAGACTTACTCGAACTAAATATTACATAAAGATTTGTTGTACATTGAAAACCTGTGAACTCACCAACTCTTGTAGTTGACACTTGTTTCGACGTGCTTTTCAGGGGTAAGAAAGGCACATGGTGGCACTTAAAAGAAGYCGTGTTTCAACTATCACCTTCGAATTTCTTTTTGTGTTTAATTTACAAACTTGTCGTTTGGAATTGTAAATTTTGGTTAATGATGTAATTAAATTTTAAATGTATGGTGGTTTATTTATACTTTACTGCTATGAGACTCTACCTACCATATCTCGTGTTTCCGCTTTAGCGGGGTGTGACAACTTGTCTAGCAGGACCAACATGTGCAACCATGATATATGGATTCAGGTTGCTCCAGGCACATGACTCGTGACAAAACTCAGTTGTCCTCCTTCATCGAAAAATCTGGAGGCTCTGTTACTTTTGGAGACAACAACAAGGGAACCATCAAAGGATACGACACTCTCATCAAAGGCAACATCTCCATCATAAAAGTGGCTTATGTTGAAGGTCTAAAGCACAAGTTACTAAGCATAAGCCAGTTCTGTGACAAGGGTCTTGAACTCAGATTTTACAAGGGTTTCTGCATCATCAAAAGAAAGCCTGGCCAAACCATCATCAAGGCGAAAAGAGAAGGAAACATTTATCTTCTGGATTTTCACTCCTCTATGGGTCAAGACACACTCTGCCTTGTCTCCCATAAGAGTGATGAAAATTGGCTATGGCACGAGAAATTATCGCATCTAAACTTTGATGTATTAAAGAAGTTAGCCAAACAGAAGCTGGTCAAGGGGATTCCTGATCTCAACTTTGAAAAAGATCATCTATGCTCAGCCTGCGAGATGGGAAAGCTGAAGCGGGCCTCTCACAGAACTAAGTCAGAAACCTCCTGCTCCAAGCCCTTGGACATGATCCACATCGACCTCTGTGGGCCTATCTCTACACAAAGCCTCTCGAGAAAGAAGCACATCCTCGTACTTGTGTATGAATAATCCATATATACATGGGTTGAGTTCGTAAAGAAGAAATCAGATGATCCTGAGCTCCTCATCGGGGTGATGAAAAGGCTCAAACTGCTTCTACAACGCAAACTCATCAAAGTGAGAAGTGACAATGGAACAGAATTTAGAAATGCCAAAATTGATGAATATCTCATCAGTGAAGGCATCTCCCAGAACTTTTCAGTAGCCATAACTCCACGGCAAAATGGAGTAGTAGAGCGAAGGAACAGAACCCTAGTGGAAGCAGCAAGGACCATGCTTGCTGCATCCGAGTTACCTATCACCTTCTGGGCCGAAGCCATTTCTAGTACATGCTTCACCCAGAACAGATCAGTCATCAACAAGAGGCACCAGAAGACTCCATATGAACTCATCAGCCAACGAAGGCCAAATGTCAAATATTTCCATGTCTTTGGGTGCAAATGCTTTGTACTCAATGATAGGGAATATCTTGGCAAGTTCGACAAGAAAGCTGATGAAGGAATCTTTCTGGGTTATCCTTAAACTGCTAAGGCCTACAGCGTATTCATCAGAAGGACAAAGATTGTCATCAAAAGCATCAATGTGTCCTTTGATGATTCTTCACCAATGACTTCTGGACATAACAGTTCAGGACTCGGGCTATCACAGAGAGGCTCTGATTCATCACTAAGCAAACCCAATGAATCAGAGTTAGCTCATTTATTTGAAGACATCTTCGAAGAAGAAGTAGTCTCTGGACAAGCAACTATTGAAGAACCATCTTCCAGAGCCGATGAAGAACATGAAGTCTCCAATGCTGAAGGTACAACTCTTTCTGAAACTCATGTTACTTCACCCTCTACTTCTTCTATGTCTTCAGAACCAAAGCATCACTCTGGAGATGATCTCTTTGAGGGGGAGCAAGCAGTTCCATCAGCCGATGAAGAACTACATCCTGTTGCTCTAGAACCTCAATCTTGCACCAAGTGGACGAAATACCATCCTCAACACCAAATCATTGGTAATCCATCATCCGGTGTCAAGACGAGATCTGCCACTGCAAATGAATGCCTCTTCACCAACTTTCTGAGTATGATCGAACCAAAGAAGATTTGTGAAGCCCTACAAGATCCAAACTGGATAGATGGCATTCAAGAAGAACTACTGCAGTTTGAGAGAAACAAAGTATGGTCCCTCATGCTTCTACCCAAAGGGAAGATGGTTGTAGGAACTGTTGGTCCCTTAAGGGTCTACAAGAATAGTAAAACAGTTTGTAGAAGGGGGGGAAGATGAATAAAAACACAATATTTTCAAATTTAAAATATATATTGATAAAAAAGATCAATACAGATTTTACAAGATTGTTTGCAAAAAGATAAGGTGATAAAAACCTATCTAAACAATCTTTAGTTACACACTAAATCTTAGCAAATACAAGAAAATAAATGTTGTAGAGAAGATCCTTTACTTAAGCTAGAAAATGCTTGAAGTAAGAATTAGGGTTAGAGAGTGAGTTATGCGCACTCTGCATGGAGAAGAAACACTTCTATTTATACCCAGTGCATTAAATGTTCATTTAATGCAATATGATAGGGTTAGAGTGCGTGTCAAGTCTTAAGAGTCAACTAGTCGGCTCCATACCGTACCAAATTTCATAAGGGTATGGTGTTTGTCCTTTGTGTGCATTAGGACAAGACAACAACAATCGTGCTAAGCAAGCTTCCTTTGATCGCTGAATGCTGGAATGATTTGAAGGTCTCTTCATCATTCGCTGAAGCTTGAGCAGTCTTCACACTGTTAGGGTCAAATTGATCCTAATTATTCAAAAAAGTTTTATTAAGCAATCGGGGCTAAGGATGGAAGACCTGAAGATGTTGCTGAGCTTAAAACTTCTATCCTCTAGTTGGTCTATCCTCTGGTTGATCTATCCTTTGGTTGGTCTAACCTCGTATTGGTCTATCCTCTGGTTGGTCTAACCTCTGGTTGGTCTATCCTGTGGTTGGTCTATGCTCTGGACGACTATCTTCAGAATCTTGAACGATGATGTTGATCCCATTTTCGATAATGATTATTTCCTTGTTTATAGGATTTAGTTACCTTATTTATAAGATTCAGTTATCATGTAAATATCGCCTATATAAGAAGTGATACAGGCATAGAATAGAAGAGAAATGAATTATCAACACTTTGTAACACACAGATTCAAACACATCACATGGGAGGCGATTAGGGTTTTCGAGAGATTGTATTTTCCATTCAATAAAGAAAGCGGCGACCGAATTCTATTCATCTTCTTCTACAAATCTCTTTTTAAATTCCTGTATATTACTCTACTATCAAATCTGGGTTTAACAATTGGTATCAGAGACAAATCAATTAACTTTTATCGATTTGATCTTTCTGGAGTAGATTCAATTTTCTTGAACAATACTCTTTCATGAACTGCTTCTTGTTCGACTGCAGTTTGGACCCAAAAATTCCTCAATTCATCATATGATTAAATGTTTTAATCAAATTCCTTTTAAGGGATTTGTTCTTGGATGAATACGAACCTATTTTGATCATAAAATTTTTAGGTTTATTTGATGGAGTTTCTTGGAGTCAGTCAAACTTTTGAATCTTGATTTTGTCAGATCTACGCGTAGGCGTTAAGCAGGAGTTCATGGTACTCACAGCCAAAGGCAATTGGTGTTCTATTTGCCGAACGTATAATTATCGCTCATATCTTGAGTGTTCATTCATCGTCTCTTTTTGTGGATTTGGATCTGTAAGAGCCTAAAGATTTACTTGCCTGTAATCACCAATCCTGTATGAATATGAAAATATTCCTTCATGTGTTGCCCTTAGAAGCATTAACAGCAATACTGTCAATTTTCTTTGAATTGACCTGCTGTTTCTAAGCCATAAAGCTTAATGTTAATTCTTCTCTCCAGTTCTCAATTC
>NC_037539.1:29309108-29313610 GCF_001531365.2 Cynara cardunculus var. scolymus
ATCCTGTATGAATATGGAAATATTCCTTCATGTTTTGCCCTTTGGAGCATTAACAGCAATACTGTCAATTTTCTTTGAATTGACCTGCTGTTTCTTGAAGCCATAAAGCTTAATGTTAATTCTTCTCTCCAGTTCTCAATTCCAATGGTGTTTGCTTTGGTTATTCAAGTTATCTCCAGGATCAAGCTCTAAAGCTGCATTCCTACTCAACTTGCGGTTCAATAAAAGATTATTTGTCATAAGACTGGTTGCACTGTTTTGTCAAGAAATTCACACATTTATATATCCCTTAGTTGGATGAATTTGCTACTTTTGGGGTTGAGTGACTATTCTGTGCTTCAAAGTATGTGTTGGGATGTAGGCAGATTAAAAATGCATTTTGTGCAATCAGGGGTGCTACATTCTCATTGAATCTGAATTGGTCTAAGAGTTGAAAATGAAGAACAAAAAGCTACATTCAGGGGGGAGCTTGAAAATTCCATCCATACCAAGCACACTAAAGCTTTACTCAAGAAAGCATAAGGGAGAAGACCTGAAGACTTCATGAAGATGCTTGCTTCATAAAACTTTGGGGGGAGATTGTCAGGATCAAATTGATCCTAATTATTCTAAAAAGTTTTATTACGCAATCGGGGCTAAGGATGGAAGACCTAAAGATGCTGCTGAGCTTAAAACGTCTATCCTCTAGTTGGTCTATCCTCTGGGTGGTCTATCTTCTGGTTGATCTATCCTCTGGTTGGTCTATCCTCTGGTTGGTCTAACCTCTAGTTGGTCTATCCTCTGGTTGGTCTAACCTCTCGTTGGTCTATCCTCTTGTTGGTCTAACCTCTGGTTGGTCTGACCTTTGGTTGGTCTGACCTCTGGTTGGTCTGACCTTTGGTTGGTCTGACCTCTGGTTGGTCTGACCTCTGTTTTGTCTGACCTTTGTTTGGTCTGACCTCTGGTTGGTCTCACCTCTGGTTGGTCTATCCTCTGGTTGGTCCATCCTATGGTTGGTCTAACCTCTAGTTGGTCTATTTTGTGGTTGGTCTATCCTTTGGTTGGTCTATGCTCTGGACGACTATCTTTAGAATCTTGAAGGATGATGTTGATCTCATAATTCAAAATTGTAAAAGTAATGAAGAACAATAAGTGATGAAGAACCAGAAGACCGATGAAGACGTTAAGGCAAAATTGACCAAGTCTGAAGAACAACTAGAGGACCGATGAATCGACCAGTGATGCGATGGAAATAGCATCTTCATCACCCCTCTGGTCAACAACACTTAGAGTTTTTCTCTAGCAGTTCAACTAGAGGCATACGATGAAGATATAAGATAAGGTTGATTTAACATTCTTTGGAAGAGAGCTGGAGATAACAAATCGCCAGCTGGATTTCATGTTTATCTTGATTTATAGCTTATCCATACTGTAGAGAAACTTTATCTGTTACTAGAAGATTAGCTAAATAGTCTCGCTAGATAGTTATCTTCTAATTAACCTACTAGTATAAATAGGTGATTGGGCCTATTGTAATCAATGCCGCTTTTACGTTTTCATATTAATATTGAATAAAGTGAAATTATTGGCACTCAAGATTGTTCTTTGAATGTTCATACATTGTTCTTGAGTGTTCATCATTTTGTTCATTAAATCACTATAATTTGGTTATTCTTAACTTGATTATTAGTGTTATTGAGAGATCTGGGATCAACAATTGGTATCAGAACCGATGAAGAACATGAAGTCTCCAATCCTAAAGGTACACCTCTTGCTGAAACTCATGTTACTTCACCTTCTACTTCTTCTGTGTCTTCAGATCAAGATCAAGAACAAGAGTCTAACTCTGGAGATGATCTCTTCGAGGAGGAGCAAGCAGTCCCATCAGTCAATGAAGAACTGCATCCTGTTGCCCCAGAACCCCAATCAAGCACCAAATGGAGAAAATATCACCCACACCACCAAATCATTGGTGATCCAACATCTTGTGTCAAGACGAGATCTGCTACTGCCAATGAATGTCTCTTCGCCAACTTTCTGAGCATGATAGAACCAAAAAAAATTTAGAAGCCCTACAAGACCCAAACTGGATAGACGCAATGCMAGAAGAATTACTCCAGTTTGAAAGAAACAAAGTATGGTCCCTTATGCCTCTACCCAAAGGGAAGACGACCATAGGAACCAAATGGGTCTTCCGAAACAAGAAGGAAGAAGATGGCATAGTCATAAGAAACAAAGTCAGGCTTGTTGCGAAGGGCTACTACCAGGAAGAAAGGATTGACTACGATGAAACATTTGCTCCCGTCGCAAGACTTGAGGCCATCCGGATATTCCTAGCCTATGCAGCTCACAAAGGCTTCAAGGTTTATCAGTTGAATGTCAAGTCCGCCTTCCTAAATGGAAAACTTCAAGAAGAAGTATACGTGCAGCAGCCCCTTGGGTTTGAAGATCCAAAACATCCAGATTACGTCTACTTTCTGGACAAAGCTCTCTATGGGATGAAGCAAGCACCCAGGGCCTGGTATGAAACACTATCCACCTTTCTCATCAATAACGGATTCGAAAAAGGTACAATTGATACAACCCTCTTTCTCAAAAAGCATAAAGGTGATTTATTACTTGTTCAAATATATGTGGACGACATCATATTTGATTCTACAAATGCAAAACATTGCGAAAAATTCTTAGAGTTGATGAACATCAAATTTGAGATGAGTATGATGGGAGAACACCAAATATGTGACTGACCTTCTGAAGAAATATTCTCTCAAATTTCATCATCGATGAGAACACCTATGGCTACAGGAGCTAAGTTATTTGTTGATCCATCAGGCAAACCTGTGGATGTAACAACCTACAGAGGCATGATTGGACCACTCCTGTATCTAGCTGCTAGTAGACCAGACATTATGTTTGCTACATGTCTTTGTGCAAGATATCAATCAAATCATAAAGAATCTCTCTCTCTGTAGTCAAGAGGATCTTTAGATACCTCAAGGGAACTCCCTCATTGGGTCTCTAGTATCCAAAGAACTCTGGCTTTGATCTAATAGCCTACATAGATGCAGATCATGCAGGTTACAAGCTTGATAAAAAGAGCATGTCTGGAAGCTGTCAACTCTTGGGGGACAAGCTGGTAAGTTGGACGTCCAGAAAACAAAACTGTGTCTCAACCTCTACAGAAGAAGCAGATTTACTTTTGAGGAACTCTTATCCGGACAAGGTTAGATTTACTTTTGCAAGGATTGTGCGGATTTCTAATCCGTTGAACATATTTGAACATATTTTTTTTCTAAGTCCTAAACCGTTTATCCTTTGAACGGTTTACATTTCTTTGTGGAGCGGTGTTCATATAAACCGGAAGTGCTTTGAGCGGTGTTCATATAAACCAGAAGTGCCTTGAGCGGTATTCATTCAAACCATACATGTCTTATGCGGTTACTCTTCGGTTTAACACTTAGTTTCTATTCATTCCATAAACCGGACACTTCTTGAATGGTTTATTCTTATACCGGATATGTTTTGAGCGGTTTCGCATTTGAACGGTTTGACTCTTTGACTATAAATAACCGTTTCACTGTTCATTTTTACTTTTTTACTCTCTTGAATATTCATCATCGTCTCCGCTTGAAATCAGCTTGCACTCCGTTCAACTTTGCTTCGAAGGACTTGATTCAACCTCATTCGTGTTCGTTTTCTGCTCATAATCCATGTTTTGATTCGATTTCCATACTTTATTCCTTCATTCATTGATTTGATTCGTTCGTTATGCATATATACACAGTTCGTGCCCTAGCATTGTCATATCTTCATAATCGATTCATAATCTCGTATTAGCTCAGATTAGACCTTGATTAAAGTGTATTTCGAGTCGATTTAGTGTTTTGTTTGAGTCTGTGATACGTATTTTGGTTAGATTTGATTTTATTTTGCGTATTTTGTGGTGTTTAAGGTTTTCATGTTTTGATCGGAAATCTCACCGGACAAGGTGATCGGACTTTCAATCCGGTCAACCTTAAACCGGTTGATGATTGTCCGGTTTAGTCTTAGATTTTTTCATGTGATTTTGTTTGTCGTCCGGACTTCTAATCCGGACACTGTTATTCCTTGAAATTTTTGTTCCAAGTGTTTCTTTGTTGTCCGGACTACTTATCCGGACACCTTGTCTTGTTTTTGTTTTGTAGTGTCTTGACCGGACTACTAATCCAGTCAATGTGTGTTTTGTTTTTAAAATTTCCTAAGTGTTGGAAATTTCTTTTGTTTATTTTTTATCTTTTTCATTTTTTTTGTGTGTGTGATTTTTTTGTTTTTAAGTGTTTGTGTGTGTTTGATTTTTTTTATTCAATAATACAATGGGTACTAATAGTTTAGATTTTTACAGGTATAATGGCTCAAATTGGACATCAGTCTGACGAGGAATCTCATATTCCCTCGGTCAGATCTGACAACCTACCTCAAAATATACCTGCCCAACCCATTGAGTCTGAAACCCTATACTCTCAACTTCAATATCTCGAAATCAA